>NC_084739.1:26019715-26319715 GCF_033978785.1 Entelurus aequoreus | reverse complement strand
ACAGACAATATTCACACTCACATTCACACACTAGGGCCAATTTAGTGTTGCCAATCAACCTATCACCAGGTGCATGTCTTTGGAGGTGGGAGGAAGCCGGAGTACCAGGAGGGAACCCACGCAGTCACGGGGAGGACATGCAAACCCCACACAGAAAGATCCCGAGGCCGGGATTGAACTCACAACACACACACATATATACTGTATATACACACACACATATACATACACACATATATATACATGTATATATACACATATAAATATGTAGACATACACATATATATATATAATTATATATACATACACATAGGGCTGGGCGATATATCGAATATACTCTATATATCGCGGGTTTGTCTCTGTGCGATGTAGAAAATGACTATATCGTGAGTATTTGAGTATACGTCCTCACTCAGTTGCTTTTAGCTGTGGGCATTACACTTCAGGCTTTTCTCACTCTTTCTTGTCTCTCCTTCTCACAGGAGTGATAAAACAAGTGCACCTTGTTACATACGTCACATACTGTCGCGTGTGCAACGTCATACGCTCTCGCGGAGCAGCGAGGTTGCGGCATGGAGCGGCGTGGCGAAGTTGGTAGAGTGGCCGTGCCAGCAATCGGAGGGTTGCTGGTTACTGGGGTTCAATCCCCACCTTCTACCATCCTGGTCACATCTGTTGTGTCCTTGGGCAAGACACTTCACCCTTGCTCCTGGTGGGTGCTGGTTAGCGCCTTGCATGGCAGCTCCCTCCATCAGTGTGTGAATGTGTGTGTGAATGTGGAAATACTGTCAAAGCGCTTTGAGTACCTTGAAGGTAGAAAAGCGCTATACAAGTATAACCCATTTATCATTTATAACGTTAGCAGTGGAAGGTGTGCAAGCGAAGCGGTGCGAGTGGTAATACGAGAGAGAGAAAGATGCGAATCTGTTAACAAATGGAGGAAGAATAATTAATTCCCAAGAAAAACAGCATGGGTCCATCGTCTGGCGGTGGTTTGGCTTTAAGCGGGAAGATGTTGAACAGACAACCATAATATGTCAAGTATGCGACAAAAGTGTTGCTACAAAAAAATAGCAGCACTACTAATTTGTACTATCATTTGAAAAGTCACCCGCTAGAAAATAAGGAGTGCTTGAAACTCTGCATGTCAACATCTCCGGCCGGTGCCACACCCAACAAAATGCAGAAGCAACCAGCACTGACCCAATTGAGCCCGTCGTCTTCCATTTCCAGATCAACACAGTATGAAAAAAATAGTCAACAACAGAAGGAGATAACGTCCGCAGTAACCTACCACATAGCGAAGGACATACACTATTTGATTTCCTATTATGCAGCTAATTTTTATTTGACAGTTATTGAAATATCTTGTGTGACATCATGCACAAAAGTTCACTTTGTTTTTAACTATTGTAGTGGCGTTCTGTACAAAAAGTGCACTTTAATTTAGTGTTGTTTTGATATGTCATCTTAGTGACATCATGCACAAAAGTGCACTAATAGCTTGTTTTAAAATGTCTCTAACAATCTTGCACTTTCTGTTTTGATATTACACGAATGTTTGTGCCACTGCTTAATAAATACAGTTTTGGTAATTTGACTTAGTTGTGATTTCCCTCTCTGCATGAAAGTTTAAAATGAGCATATATTAATGCAGTATGAACAAGAATGTTTTAATGTAGACACATATAATCATCATACTGGTGTGATTATATGCATCATGTGTAAATTCAAGGCTAAGGCAAAATATCGCGATATATTGTGTAATATCGAGATATATATTGTGTATCGTGACATGGCCTAAAAATATCGAGATACTAATAAAAGGCCATATCGCCCAGCCCTACATACACACATATATAAATACATATACAGTACAGGCCAAAAGTTTGGACACATCTTCGCATTCAATGTGTTTTCTTTATTTTCATGACATTGTAGATTGTCACTGAAGGCATCAAAAACTATGGATGAACACATGTGGAGTTATGTACTCAACAAAAAAAGGTGATATAACTGAAAACATGTTTTATATTCTAGTTTCTTCAAAATAGCCACCCTTTGCACACTCTTGGCATTCTCTCAATGAGCTTTAAGAGGTTGTCACCTGAATTGGTTTTCACTTCACAGGTGTGCTTGACGCTCATCGAGAGAATGATGCACCAAAGGCAAAATACATCATTAAAGTCTAAGATTCTGAACGGCTTTGTTTGAAGAAGGTTTGGACGGCAAGATTATTTTATAAATATCTCTGCCATGACTCCATGGAAGGATTTCACATTGTTGGGACTTATGGGGATCCCAAATACACAAAATCAGGTACCAACAGGTAAGAAAATTTGGTTTTGCATAATATGAGCACTTTAAAGTAGTCATGTTTGAGTGGACATGGCCTTAGCAGCATAGTGGTCTCATTATTGAGACTTCCTCCTTCCGATAAGCTTATCTCTCACAGGGTAAAAGGTAAAGAATTGTTCTCCGCACATAATAAACCTATCAATTACACAAGGCCAAGTACCAAAAGATTTCAAGATAGCAAGAGTAACTCCCCTCTTTAAAAAAGGAAGCAAATTAGAACCTTGCAACTACCAACCTATTTCTTTTCTCAGTTCCATTTCGAAAGTAATGGAAATAATAGTTTATGAACAGGTCGATAGTTACCTTGCCACTAATAAACTCATGTACAAATTCCAATCCGGCTTCAGAACTAACCACTCCACTGACACATGCCTTCTCTATCTGAGCGACCACATCAAACATGAGGTGGACACGGGCAAATACTGCGGAATGGTCATGCTGGACCTTCAGAAGGCCTTTGACACCGTTAACCTCGCTATACTGTTGGATAAGCTCAGAGCAATCGGATTTGATAAAACCTCATCAAGCTGGATGCAATCTTACTTGGAGGGGAGGAAACAGGTGGTAGAGGTGAACGGCACAGTGTCGTCCCCCCCTCTCAGTAAGCTGTGGAGTCCCCCAAGGCAGTATATTAGGGCCTTTACTGTTCCTAATATACATAAACGACATGTCATCAGCATGCGATTGTGAATTGTTCTTGTTTGCGGATGACTCGGCCCTGCTGGTATCCGGCAAGGACAAGTCACAGGTGGAGAAAATCGTCAGTGCTGAACTCTGTAGAATTTGCACCTGGCTCGCTGACAACAAGCTGTCCATACACTTGGGTAAAACGGAATCCATCCTATTTGGGTCCCACATCAACCTTAAGAAAGTCAGTGACTTCACTATAAAAGTGGGTGACATTGTTATCACCAGGAAAGATGAGGTCACCTACCTAGGTTCCATTCTAGAGGCTAATCTTTCCTGTGATAAAATGGCAACCAAGGTAATCAAAAAGGTCAACCAACGAACGAGATTTATCTATAGAATCTCCTCTCTGGTCAACAAAAGCACCATGACGATTCTAGCGAGAACTCTCATTCAACCCTTTTTCGATTACGCATGCACCTCCTGGTACCCTAGCACCTCCAAAACCCTCAAATCTAGACTAGAAACACCCCAGAACAAGCTGGTCAGATTACTTCTAGACCTCCACCCCAGATCACACCTCACTCCTACCCACTTCTCCAAAGTGGGCTGGCTCAGGGTGGAGGACAGAGTAAAACAACTTGCACTGAGCCTAGTCTATAAAATCAGCTACACCTCCCTGATACCGAAGTACATGTCAAACTACTTCCTTAACGTAAATGACCGCCATAACCACAACACCAGGGGGAGCTCCACTAACCATGTTAAACCCAGATTCCGATCTAACAAAGGTCTTAACTCATTCTCTTTCTATGCCACATCAATATGGAATGCACTCCCAACAGGTGTAAAAGAAAGGGCATCTCTATCCTCCTTCAAAACCGCACTAAAAGAACACCTCCAGGCAACTTCAACCCTAAACAAACACCCTCCCTTCCACATCCTACCTCCCCGGATTGTAAATAATCAAATGTAAATAATCAAATGTAGATACTTATTCTTATGCTTTCTGATCTATCTATGTCCACTACTTGCTGTACATATCCTATCAAGTCAGTCCTACACTGTTCCAATGTCCATTTCTCTGATGATGCAATTGTTTATGACTGAAGTGTTGATATCAACCAAACCTAACTTCAGTATTCAATGTACATACTCTGATGATTATCTTGTGTGATGACTGTATTATGATGATAGTATATATCTGTATCATGAATCAATTTAAGTGGACCCCGACTTAAACAAGTTGAAAAACTTATTCGGGTGTTACATTTAGTGGTCAATTTTACGGAATATGTACTGCACTGTGCAATCTACTAATAAAAGTTTCAATCAATCAATCAATCCCTTTTTATTACTCTTTCATGAATTGTTTGCATCTATTCCTTTTATGGCTGTGGTGTACAGTATGTGGCCTTCATGTTTTCCTGTACAGTGTAGGTGACTTTTAAATGTTAATTTAGGTAGATAGAAAAATTGATATATATATATATATATATATATATATATATATATATATATATATATATATATATATATATATATATATATATATATATATATCATCCATCCATCCATCCATATATGGATGGATGGATGGCTTCGTATTTACTATATTTTAGGAACATAGCCGGTACTACATTTTAAGACTATAGCTGTCTGACTTTACAACGATAATAATACTAATTGTGTTCCAATAAGTCCATGTGCGCCCCTATGATTTTTTTTGTCATGTAAACAAAATATGTATCCCAAAGTATGATGAAATGCAGCTCTACCAAAAATACATCATAACATTGTCAGTAAATTCATTTGATGAAATGTTAAAGCAACCGTTTACCGTGAACATTTAGTTGCATGACGGGCCTAGTCATTCTTTATTGCGGTTACCATACCGTAGGTATACAATATCTATGACGGTTACGTCATTGATCCAATAAGTTGAACCCCATTTTAACGTCTCCATACAACAACATATATACAAGTCTTCTACGTACCTTTTTGTGTGTACAATCCACGGCCGAGATTATAAATCTAGATTTACGTATATGGAAAAGTCACATTCCAACGTGACTCAGAAAATTCGAGTTAACGACGATGCGTATGCTAATACGTATGGGCTCTGAGTGAGTGAACAAAATGAAAACTGATTCGCCAGCATAATGTATACGTCATTAAGATTGTTGCATCTGATTGGTTGGTGGGAGGAACTACGTCAGAACACCGGAAAAACGTTTTTTTTATTTTTTTATTTTTTCCCAAAAAACTTTGTGTCAACAAAATTACGATACACACACAAAAACAAATACATGCCGGGTACATCAACACCTTATTTTACAATAGCAACAATACCATATACAATTCCAAAATGTGGTCATAAAATATATATTCAATCGCCGCCAGAACAGTTTGCCACCATTCAGACAACAAGACATCCTAAATAACCACTATAAAATAAAAGACAATGAAGGAAAAACTACTTAAAATAGAATGAAACACAACATAACCGTATTTTACATTACTTTTTAAATTTGTCTTTGATTTGTAATGTTTTACCTAGGGAAGTTAAACAAAATCAATGTGGTTTTACTTAATCTTTTACAAAGGAATAGTTTTTTAATGACTTTAAGTACAATTACTGTATATAAAACTACTTTCTCAAACGTAGGGTGTATTTGTTTTGCCTTGACAACACTAAAAAGGGATGGACTATTTTTTCAATAACCACCAGGAGGCAACAGTGATTATATTACAGTGAGTGAAATTGAAATGAAACATTTTTAGTGCAGTGGATACAGGGAAACATGTTAAGATTTTTTTAATGACTTTTTTTATTGAACACAATCATTCATATTGTACATAGATTCAATATTTGTTATAATATTAGATAATGTTCCCTTGATTTGACCAATGAGACTCCACACCACAACCAAAATAATGTTATGTTGAACAAGAACAACAAGTCTTTCATTTCCATAGTGTGAGAAGCTCCTCTACAACATGGCCAGATTAAGCCACTGGAAAGAAAAACACAGAAACCGTTATTTACAAATTTTCATCTAATATTTTGACTCTGACTTGACTCTTTTACCTCCATCATAGTCAGCTCTATCACACCGGAACCTGATGTATCCAGGGTCTTGAATGTGTCTGTTGTAAGGGAAAATAATTGTTGGAAAGACAAATAATGATACTTTTGGCAAAAATGTACAGAGCAAAAACTCACTGAAGAGTGACTCTAAGCGGACCAGGCAGCACACAAAGTTGTCAAAGTCAATGGTGTAGCTTGGTTCTCTGTAGCGAGCCACAATGATCTGATGCAGTGGGTTATTGAGAGAGAAACCTGCCAAAAAACAATAACATCAAATAAAGAAGAGAAATTCACATCCCACAATGTACACAAGGCAAAATCCACCTAAATAAGGGATATTCAACAAAATTGTTTTGTTACTGTTAGTTAAACTGGGGGTCAGCAACCAGCGGCTCTTTAGTGCCGCCCTAGTGACTCCCTGGAGTTTTTTAAATAATGCACACAAATTTCTGTTTTAATATGGTTTCTGTAGGAGGACCAACATGACACAAACCTTCCTAACTGTTAGAAATCCCACTGTATATTGAACATGCTTTACTGATGAGAGTATTTGGCGAGCGCCGTTTTGTCCTTATTTCAGTGGTCTTTGAACTCGCCGTAGTTTGATTACAAGTACAACTTTCTACGACACTGCCACAGAAAGACATGTTTTATGCCACTCCTTCTTTGTCTTATTTTGTCCACCAAACTTTTTATGCTGTGCATGAATGCAAAAAGGTGAGCTTTGTTGATGTTATTGACTTGTGTGGAGTGCTAATCAGGCATATTTGGTCACTGCATGATTGCAAGCTAATCGATGCTAAGGTGCTATCTAGACTAGCTGTATGTACGCATTGCATCATTGTGCCACTTTTGTAGGTATATTTGAGCTCATTTAATTTCCTTTACTTATGTCCTCTGTGTATTTAATTTAAATTTGAATGTCTCATGACACATTATCTGTATGTAATATTGGCTGCATTTCTGATAGTTGTTTGTGTGCCATGTTGTTCCAGACCACAGCAAATGTTACCCAACTTGCAAAGATTGTAATAAATCCATAAGAAGAACACAGCCTGCCGTTTCCTTAAGATTGACACACACATTTATACTTTTGGCCATTATATGCCAGGAGTTACAGTATCTCACCCTCTGAGAAGCCTCTGTTTTACTAATGTTTTCCAATGTTGTAAAAATATGTAGATTACTGTCAGCATTTCTGGCTACGAAGATTTGCGTCAGCCTGTGACACACTTAGTCATTTTGATAGTAGGTTAATATAGACACTTACGTCATGTGTTGCCTTCATTATAACACTTATACAAGGCTTTTATTTGTTGGAGGCTCCAGACAGACATTTTTTTGGTATTTTTGGTCTTATATGGCTCTTTCAACATTTTGGGTTGCCGACCCCTAAGGTAAACTATTAGTCTTATTTTGTCTATTCAGTAGCACCAGCGTCCTCTACAGTGGACATTTGATTTTGGTCTAATCATTTTGTCAGAGTTACAGGAGCAATCTGCTGTTTTTAAAGGACCTTCTGCAAAAATATAACCTCTATGACAACCCAATTGTTTTTAGGATTCTGCTGCAAAAATGTGAGTCTCTCACAAGTTTTTTGAACTGAACTTGCGGGTCACCAGTTGAATAGCCCAAATAATGAAAAAGAGAGGACCTAAGATGGAACTTTGAAGAATACTTATAGTATAACTGAATAATTTGAACAAATGACTATCGACGTAAACAGTAAACGAGCTACAGCAACACCTTAGTTACATAAATCACATTACAGAAAAAAATTGTAACAACTAAAATGAGAGCACTTAAAGGGGTGCCTTGAGGAGCGCCTCAGTTATGTAAACCGCAAGTTTGGACCCCAGTGTTCTGGGTCTGCTAGGAAGGTTAAAATGCCAATGGAAGTGTCTGCCAATGTGTTTACAGAGGCCCAAGTTCCTCTAAGCAACACGGGCACTCTAGTGTTTTTAGGACTTAATGCAAAAACGTTTGTCTCCCAAGTTTTGAACTGAACTCGGGGGGTCTGTATGATGTAATTCCCAGAATAGCACTGATCTAAACCTTTGTGCATTAGATTTGCCTTCTGTGTTTTGTTTCATGCTCTAAAGTATCCTTTATTCGGAATGGACTCACCAGCATCTTCAACTGCGATCCGCATCTCAGTGGAGCTCATGCAGCCACTATTATCTGCATCTCTCGCTCTGTAAATTTTCTGAAGGGAGAACCCAACACTAGTTAATGTTGAAGGATTTTTCGGGGTATACCTCTAGCATTGGATGTGTTTCGATTGTGTATAATATACAAAAAATATAAATTTACCAAGAACTTCTCGATCTTGGACCAAAGAATCTTAAACTCTACCAATCCCAATTTTCCAGTTCCATCTTTCTTTGAAAAGATTGTTAAAGGCAATTGTGAACATGATTGTACCGAGTTCTTGCGCTGTATCCCTTTGCAGTACTGTACAGAAGTTAAATTGTGATCAATTCAATATAGTATAGAAGCAGGTAAACAGAGACCAATTTCCACCAAGCCGTACATTTTCCATTGTAAAGGGTTTTGAAATGTCTAAACTGACAGATATTTAAACTGCCAAAATGAGAACAGGAAGTGAACATATGTGTTAGTAACTGTTATGAATTGTAAAAGGTGCAGGATTCAATACACTTTACTTCTTCGTACTCCTTTTTGGACGTATTGTAAAGAGACATGATATTATGTGAATTATATGATGTATCATATTGTAACTGTGTGCATGTTCAAAATAAACTTAAACCATAACCATAAACATTTTTTTAGTACCCCTTCATTGAAGCACCAGTCACAGTATGCTTGGACAAGACTATGCTGGCCAGATGTCACATTATTTATGCAGCTGACGCACATTAATACACAAACCTGAGATGGAAACACAAACCCAAATTGTCTACCCATCAGAACTGAATTTGAAATCACGGCTAAATAAGAAGGATACATCAAGCAGATTGACCATATTGCGGCAGGTACTCAGGCTGAACCCGTTGGTTTTGATGTCACTTCCTGCAAATGAAATCTAGATACGATTTTCTGCATTTCATGCAAAAGAAGATCATTATTCTTACTTTTTACCACCACTCTGTTGAGAATTTTCTGTAGTTCAAACACACAAATCTCCATGTCCTAAGAGTCACAGTGACATATTTACGAATCAGAAGTACTTCAAAATGAAACATAAAATTATTGATAACTTACATGTCCGGCCAGCTGTCCAAACATTCTCTTGAACCGATCGTCAACATCGCTTTCATCAATGTCAGGCTATGAATTGAACAAAAAACGTTTTCTCATGTATTCTTACCACCGTTTGGATGCCTAATGATATTACCTGTTTGACATGGCTGTCAACTGGATCGTCAATTTCACTAAAGGCAGCAACAGATATTTGTGTTACATTTTGTGATATTTCTTACGGTGCCACACTGCGCTGCGGTTGTACTTACTGAAAGTCAGCCGTTTTTTCAGAGAACACCCGCACATAAAAATCTCCGTTCTTGTTAGGATCAAAGGTAGAGGGCATGATGAGGTACTCCCCCGGGGGTAGATGGAGGCGATTCGACACTTCTCGTAAATTGATGAAAGTCTCGGAGCGTGCAGCCGAACGGTTACGCATGAAGAAATTTTTCTTCAGGTGCACTTGCTTGGCACCAGAGTACTAGGAAGTGACACACATGTGGGAAAAGTCACAAGAGAAATTAAGTGTAGATCCTTCCTATTTGGAGTGACTGATTCAGCCTTTCCAGGTACGTCAGAATATAGTGAAGTGGCTCAATGTTTTTTTGCGAGACTTCAACAGGAGGATTAACACAATGAATGGCATTGAGAGAAGTATGATACAATGCACAGGAAGTTACCTGAAGCAGACTCACTTTCAAAGTAGTATCAACATACTGCATGCGTCACTTGTTTTTAAAACTAAAGCGGTGTGGTTTGTTTTGTTGTCTTATATGGAGATTAACTTCTTTTTACGCGTGTGTGGCAGTTAAGAATGTTGAAAGTGAGCATCTGTGAAACAAAATGTTCTACTGTATTCCTATTTCATATGGGAAAATCTGCTTAAGACCAGAAATGGATTGCATGCGATGTCAGCCAGTGAAGTGTCTCCTTCTTTGCACTCGTACCTCAGAAGGCAGCTGTAAGACAAATACAAAAACAAATGCACTTTAGGAAAAGCTGTAAAAGGATCAAGTCTAATTTCCCTTATACCGGTCCGTGACACATTTGCTACCGGGCCACACCGAAACATTAAATAATTTATAACCGACCACTTTTTTTTTTTTTTTACTTGACTTTTGCCTGTCCCGCTAGACCAGGGGTCGGCAACCCAAAATGTTGAAAGAGCCATATTAGACCAAAAATACAAAACAAAGATTGTCTGGAGCCGCAAAAAATTAAAAGCCTTATGCAAGTGTTAAAATGAAGGCTATACATGATGTGTCTATATTAGCTATATTAGCCTACTATCAAAGGCTGACGCAAAATTTCGATGACAGAAATGTTGTATTTTAATTTTTATTCTACACTTTTTTGCAACATTGGAAATCATTAGTAAAATGGAGGCTTCTCACAGGATGAGATAAGTTCTGGAAATTACTGTCCAAGTTTAAGTCAGGCTGTCTTCTTCTAATGGATTTATTACAATCTTTGCAAGCTGGGTAGTCCATGAAAATAATGCTTACATCAAACCAGTCCCTGGTACATAAAAGGTTGGAGACCCCTGACTTATAGAATAACTGACCTCATATACAGCAAAGCCAATGGTGTCCATTTTCTCGCCCATTTTCATTTTGCTACGCTTGTTCTTCTGCATCAAGCCCACAATGAAGGTGCATCCCTCTTCGCCGTCATAGGGGTCATCGTCCACATCGTCCAGTTTGATGACAAACTGAGGATTTGTCCAGAAGGTATCTAAACAAAAACAAAAAAACATGTACAATATGTGATGTATCATATTGAAACTTTATAAATGCTCGAAATAAACTTAGACTACAAACTTCAATCGAACATGGAGCAACATTTTAACTGCAACTACCAAAAAAACAATTTAACATTGTGTCAAGTGATCTTAAGTAAAGTACCTGGAAAGTTTCTGCAGCCACCAGCAGACACGCCGGTTCTCCACGTCTCCTCGAATTCTGTCTCCGCCCACTTCTTGAACTCACTCCCTGTGAGGGCATCAGGGGTGAGGTTGCAGATCTCCAAACGGGAATATTCTCGCAGAAAGTCAGAAAATGACATCCTGTGGGAAGAGTGGTTTATCATGCCTGTGTGAAAATGGACAGGGGGATGTGTGATGCTACAATAAAAGGGGATGCAGCTTGTTATGTACTATACACAGCTGAGACTTGTTTGGCTTACTTCTGTATTGCCAAAGATACGAAAAATCCCAAAGGAGTGTTTCAGTACCCCGAGATATGTCACAGCATTTCTCATTTGCAGTTACTGTGTGTATGAGACTGATTGATTACCAGAACTCCCCATCTTCACGCCGGTTGGTCAGCCTCTGTCGGTCCTGATCGCTAATAGATCTCCACTCAGAGGACCTAGAACAATAGGCAATATTTTCTTCTGGTTAGCTCTGCTTACTGAATGTGATCAAGTGTACAACATCTCAGAAGTATTAGTGAAAGCCTTTAGATTCAAAAATGGCATTCAAGGAAGTCAACACAAGAAAGTCAGTAACGCCCATGCAAGCAGTCCCTGATGAGTCACCAGAGCAGAGCCTGTTTTTCCTAGCCTCATATCGTTGCTAAATAGGCGTAATTTTTCTTCCATGTCTCCATATGACATAAAGATATAGTGTTATCCACTGCATTTCGTTTAGGATCTAATGTAAAAAACTAAATCGATAATTTGATCTGTGCAGTGAGCAGCTGCAGTGTTTATGGACTTAACGAAAGCATTTAATACAATTAACCAATTAGTTTACAAATTAGAAATATGGCATCAGAGGGTTGGTCTCAAACTCAGTAAGAAGCTCCACAACCAATAGGAAACAATATGTGAAGCAAAGTAGCTGCAGCTCTAAATATATATTGCGGGGTACCTCAGTGATCAGACTTAGACTTCCTTTTATCCATCCATTTTCTACCGCTTGTCCCGTTCGGGGTCGCGGGGGTGCTGGAGCCTATCTCAGCTTATTGTCATTCAAATTTGAACTTTACAGTACAGATAAGAACGAAATTTCGTTGCAATCGCTTGGTGTAGTGCAGGATAAAAGAGCAATAAGAGTGTTTGCATTTACAAAAGAAGCTGCAGATATAAATATATTACTGTACAGATAAATATATTGCACTTTTGCATATGCATCCATGTTCATGGATGTATGTTATATTGTAAATTAATAAACAATAATAATAATAAACAATACTAGAACCAAAAAGTGTTCAATCTCTATATAAACATTTGCAAAGTTACAAAGGATTTAAAGTTAATGCCATTTGCTGACAACACGGCCGCGCTTTGTTCAGGAGAGAACACACAGAAGCTAATACAAATAATAACAGTAGAAATGAATACATTAAAGAGATGGCTTGACAAAAACAAACTATCTTTATATAACAGTAAAATTAAATTAATGCTATTCGGTAACAGCGGGAGAGAAAGTCAAACACAAATACAAATTGAAGGAGCAGACATTGACAGTCAAAAACAATTAATTTCGAGGTGTAATAATAGATGATAAAATAAACTAGAAATCTAATAATTATATACAACTTTGTGGCAATAACTACTTCAACAAAGATTAAAGCTAAATATGTTATGGAGCAAAAATCACTCCATATTCTTTACTAGCATATCTGAGTTTTTGTGTAGAAATTTGGGGAAATAACTACAAAAGCACGCTTCATTTATTGATCTTGTTACAAAAAGATGTTGATTGGAATATCACATCATGTTGGCTACTGCGATGAGGTGGCGACTTGTCCAGGGTGTACCCCGCCTTCCGCCCGATTGTAGCTGAGATAGGCTCCAGCGCCCCCCGCGACCCCAAAAGGGAATAAGCGGTAGAAAATGGATGGATGTATGGATCATGTTGGCTATCGAGATCATTCAAATGAAAAATATTGATTTTCAATCTTTTGATGCATTTGCAAACAGCTAGAATGTTTCACAAAGTAAACTATAACCTGCTAACCAAATATGTACAACAATGATTCTTCTAAAACAAAGAAGAAAAATATACCCTGAAGAAAAAAATTTACCCAAAACATTTGTATGCATGTACAACACTTAAGACCTTTAGCATATTAATATGTGTAATAAGATTATCAATTTTTATAAGCTGTTTTAGAAACTCAAAGTGTTTACAAAGTACGAGGAAGAAGAATACTGATAAACATATTGACCCTTATCAAAAACTAGACAATCCTATCACAACTTACTGTATTTAATTGTTCATTTATGAGAACGTTATTTATTTATCTATCTTAATTTCTATATTTGTTTGTGTCACAGATTGAGCACAGGAAGTTACCATACAAATATGTTAGAAATTGCTATCAAACGGAAAATGAGTAGAAATAAATATGCTCTCCTCTTCCTTCTCTTTTCGGACATATAACGAGAAACTGGGAATATGTGATTTGTCATATTGTAATTGTTGCATGTATGCATGTTTCAAAATACATTAAAATATCATACCCATACTGATAATTTGTATGAATATTTAACAAAGATTGACATGTAGGTTTAGGTGTTTACTATACTCACGTGT
The DNA here is from genome assembly GCF_033978785.1 of Entelurus aequoreus. Taxonomy (NCBI): domain Eukaryota; kingdom Metazoa; phylum Chordata; class Actinopteri; order Syngnathiformes; family Syngnathidae; genus Entelurus; species Entelurus aequoreus. The sequence goes on along the minus strand of NC_084739.1, from coordinate 26,305,892 downwards.
CGCTCCAGGCTCCATTCCACTCCACTTGGCCCCATGGATTTCTGATCCTGACCAGCTTTTGTGGGTTTCCTCTGAAATCCACCTGACACACAATGAGGTGGTAAATGCAGAGGGTAAAGTTATTTACATTGAGCATATTTGATTAGATATGTTTGCTATTTGATAGTTAACCACTCATACTACTGACTCTTTACCTCCTCAACTCCTGTCACAGAGTAGGCATGGCCCTTCACCAGTTTGCGATACGTGACGGCTTCAGAGTCAGCCTGACTGGTGATCTAGGATCATTTGAAGCGTAAGTGAAAAGAGTGTCATATACTAATCAATATAAAAGTGGTAGAAGCGAGACACTCAAACTGACATCAATGGAACATCCAAGAAGGGAGCCTCTTTCCAAGGCCTTCTTCATGATATTGAAGAGGTGAGGTGAGGCACTGGAAAGTTCATGTCGCTCAGCAATGCCTCCAGTGAAGTCCTCGAAACCTTCAGTAGTGCTTCCTCCAGAGAGGGACTCATAGCATCCATTTAGCCTGTCACATAAAAGTAAGGCCTGTAAGGATCTAGACCTGGAAGAATAAAACCAAAGCATGTGTCTCTCATACTTGGCGTAGGCCTTCTCCAGCAGTGCACTCCAAAATTCTGATCCTTCGGCTGAGTGGACAAACATCAGTTCTCCATCCTTGGTCGGCAAGCGGTCATCAACCACCACATCCACCCATTCACCAAACTGCCAGAACTGACAATGCAAGAGGACGTGGTGTAGCAGCCATTGTACAGTAGTTCATACACCAGAGTGTACAGTATATTCTGGGATAAGCTTTTCCACCTATACCCAGGGTTGCACTGTGTTCTCTGCTAGTTTAGTTTGTACCATAGGGTTGAGGTATCTTTGGGTTAGTCCAATTCATCCCCAAGGACTGGGTATATACTAGGAGGACCTTCCTGTTTATTATAGTCCAATTTTAGTTTGTTATGTAGCCCACTGCAGAGTATATATCCTGGTTTATTTTTTATGGTATCACTGTATTTAGGCTAGACCCATCTTTACACCAGATTTGTAGGCAGCTTTGGTGGTAGTTCAGTGTTTTTTGGGCATAGTTCCAGTTTTTAGTCCAGTATTTTGCCGTAGCCCTAGTTATCCCTAAGATTTGGGGAGATTCTGGTCTAGTCCTGTTTATTCCAGTCCAATTTATACCCTGGGGTCAGGTTTTATACCAGCATAGTCTGTGCTAAATCCAGTTTATTCACTTCAGTCAGGGTATGTTGCGGGTTATTACAATTTATACCCTAGATTTAGGCCAAGTTTAGTTTTTGGCCCAGTTTTATGGTATATTCTGACCCTGACCATTTTTTTTACCCCAGTTAGGGTATCTGGCCACATTAGTTTTATAAATGCCCTGGTAGAGGTATTGTTTGGGTTAATCCAATTTACATCATGGGGTTAGACCACAGGGCCGTGGGCCAACTGTGGCCCACAACTCAGATTTAAACGGACCACGGCACATTCTAAAAATACTATTTTGAAAAAGAAGAAAAAGTGGAAATGTTATTGCTAATACCACAAAGCTGACATGCAGGCTGTTTTTATATTCTTAAAAAAATCTATAGGTCTACATTGCATTGGTATCAAAAGAGCCCCCGCATCCTTTAATATTTCAGCATGCAGCCCTCCATGGAACAACGTTGGACACCCCTGTGTTAAAGTATATTTTGGGATAAATAGACGTTGGGCATAGAGTTATTTTCTGGGTTAGTCCCAGAAGAAGAAGAACATTACATCTCATAATGAGAAACTGAAAACATGTAAAATATCATATTGTAATTGTACGCATGTTCAAAATAAAATTCCCTAGTCGTAAAATCCACAATACGCGTGCAGATAGGTTTTAAAGTGAATGATTACAAAAGAGAGTAGTTGCTGTATCGTGTATTCAATGCCTTACACGCTTGGAGAAAGAGAAAGCCACAGAAAAACAGACTAACAACACGAACAAGAAGACGCTCTGCGCAGTGTGGTTTTAAATGTGAGGATCGCGGCACTGTTTTGATGCCATAGTCCTAGCCCGAATTACATTTTATACTAATAGTTGTGCAGAATTCTACCCAAGGGTTAGGAAATTTACTGTACTAAATAATTTTTTGCCTAGGGTATAATACTGCTTTCTTTTGTTACCTCAGGGTTATAGGGTATAAAAATGGGTAGTTCTTTGAATGCTGGGCAGAGGTATATTTTTATATTCAGGGTCACGGTATAATCTGGGCTAACCCAATGCATGCTTTCTTGACAGGGTATAATCTGGTGTAGTCCAGTTTTTTACCCCAGGGTTAAGGTATGTATAGTCCTTGAATAGATAGTTAATACCTGCGAGTTGGGGTATGTTTATCTGGGCTCAACTTGTTCACACCCTAGTGCAAGGGTCGGCAACCCAAAACGTTGAAAGAGCCATATTACACCCAAAAATACAAAAAACTAATCTGTCTGGAGCCGCAAAAATGTAAAAGTCTTATGTGTGTTATAATGAAGACAACACATGATGTAAGTGTCTATATTAGCTACAATAGCCTACTATCAAAATAACAAGTATTATATATGTGTTATAATGAAGGCAACACATGATGTAAGTGTCTATATTAGCCTACTATCAAAAAATGAGGCATAATGATGCAATATGTACATACAGCTAGCCTAAATAGCATGTTAGTATTGATTAACTTGCAGTCATGGACTGACCAAATATGCCTGATTAGCACTCTAACAAGTCAAGAACATCAACAACAGCATTCACGCACAGTATAAAACGTTTGGTGGACAAAATGAGACAAAGGAGTGGAAGATTTTACATGTAAACAAACTGTTGCGTCACAGTCCACACTATGGTGAGTTCAAGAACTGCCGAAATTAGTAGTACAAAATAGGGTTGTACGGTATACCGACATTAGTATAGTACCGCGATACTAATGAATAATTTCGCGATACTAATGAATAATTTTCAGTACGATACAGTCTCTGAAATGTACCGGGTCCGAACGTGACTGAACCTGGCGTTCGTGAAGTCACGTTGCAGCCAACAAACACAGGTGCGAGCTGCGGTGAGCTAACTAGCGGTTAGCATGTGCTTCACCTCCTACTGGCAAAGTGAAGCGCCCAAAACGTCTTTAAACTTAAACTAGTGCACTGGCACTTAACTGTCACTTATAACAAACTTAAATACAACGCTTAGAGTACTAGTTACTTATCTGATCTGCAACTGTGGTAAACTCTATCTCCGGGTAGTATTACCGACGCTCCGCTGCCTGTCAAATGCCGGAGCTCTTTTAAACACTTTTCTTACCTGCCGGCGGAAACGGAAGTGCCCGTAACCAAGGCAACCGTAACCGTGGCAACCGTTAAACAATCTAACGAAAATACATTGCACCTTCCCAAACAACACATATGAAATGGAAATAAATAATAATAATAATTAGTCCCTTAACAGAAATGATTTATCAATAGAACTAAAATGGACAATTTACAGAAATATGCAAACCTTCAAAACACTTGGTATCGGATTGATACCCAAATTTGTGGTATCATCCAAAACTAATGTAAAGTATCAAACAACAGAAGAATAAGTGATTATTAAAATTTTAACAGAAGTGTAGCTAGAACATGTTAAAAGAGAAAGTAAGCAGATATTAACAGTAAATGAACAAGTAGATTAATAATTCATTTTCTACCACTTGTCCTTAATAATGTTGACAAAATAATAGAATGATAAATGACACAATATGTTACTGCATACGTCAGCAGCTAAATTAGGAGCCTTTGTTCGTTTACTTACTACTAAAAGACAAGTTGTCTAGTATGTTCACTATTTTATTTAAGGACTTAACTGCAATAAGAAACATATGTTTAATGTACCCTAAGATTTTTTGTTAAAATAAAGCCAATAATGCAATTTTTTTGTGGTCCCCTTTATTTAGAAAAGTGCCAAAATAGTTTTAGTACCGGTACCAAAATATTGGTATCGTTACAACACTAGTACAAAACGACGTTTAACAAATACTCTCATCAGTGAAGCATACACACAAACATATTAAACAGTGGGCTTTCTAACAATTGGGAAGGTTTGTGTCATGCTTGTCCTCAAACAAAAACATGATTTTTCCCCCATCTTTTTCCATTTTCAATCCTTTTTGAAAAATGCTCCAAGGAGCCACTAGGGTGGCATTAAAGAGCCGCATGCGGCTCGAGAGTTGCTAAGCCCCCGCCCTAGGGTCAGGTCATATCCTCAATTTATACCTGGACATTTTTCAGGAATAGTCCCTTAAGGTCACCAACTGTATAGATTACATTTTGGGTTAATTTGATGCAAAACCCTTTGTTGCACATTATTTGGATGTAATGTAGTGTGAGTGTGAATGAATGTACCTCAAAATGAAAGATGCCAGCATAGTCCCTGTCAAAGCTTTGGTCATGTGGCACAACACGGGACAAAACCTGCTTGTTGAGAGTCAAGGAGGCGATAGCCGCCAGGAGCCAACAGTCACCTGACCAAAAATATGATCGTATTAATCTATACTGTATTGCAAAAACATACGTCTCAGTTCACAGTCTCATCTTATCTTTTGCATTAAATCTACTACCCGCCCAGCCTCACCCACACCTGTTCACATTGTTCCAGACAGGGTGTAGACAGAGTGAAGCATGACATGCAAGCATATTTTGTACACAAAGACAGCTCATGTCGTTGCACTGTTTGCTAGGATAGGGCGGTCAACCCGAGCAGGATCATTTTTAATTATACAGCCAAGAGAAGGAGGAGGAGAAGTACATGAAGATTTTCAAATTTTTCAAGCATGAAACTACTTTAAAAAAAAAAAAAAAAAGGTATTTGTGTGCGTGTCTCACCAAGTGCTCCCTGGCAAATATCAGTCCTGGTAGCATCTTCCAGGATGAATTTGGGATTGGAAACAATATCCTGAGACAAAGAAATGTTTATTGACAATATGAGATGTGACTTTTGAGTTTAGACACCAAACAATGGGCGCACCTGCAACCACTTCACACCCCTATTTGGCATTCATTTTGCATGATGCTTGGCAACAAGCCAGAAAACACACACAAAAACAGTTGGGACAATTAATGACATGAATGGATTACATAAAATGTCCGTGCATGTACAGTACAGTACCCACCTTGGGTCTCAGCCACTCGATGCCTCGAACTTTATAGGAACCGGGTCCCAGTTCATTGAAGCCCAAAGATGTCGGCAGAGGCTCAAAGGCTTCGTCCTCAAATAGGCGTCGTCTCTCCAGGCAGCTTCTCCTCAAAGACTCAAAGTCTTGGTTGAGGTACGGCACCGCATGGTCGTTAGTTCCAATCCCACTCAGTTTGTCTCGAGTGTGCTGAAGTTTAGAAGCTATGCCGGCCATTTTGAAGGTCTTCTCGGGTGCCTGTTAGTGACTGTCTCCTACCAAAGTGAGTGTGCTCCAAGGTGTGTTGGTTACTATATGCACAGATCAGGTTAGGCCACACCTATGTTTTTCCTACTGCAGGACTTTGAAGCACCTGAAACACCTTTTTTTCAAAAGCAGGTTTTATACCATGTCTGTGTGTGAACGCAATTGTTTTCTGCATGTGTCTTAATGAAAAGCATTTCTGCTTTAATGAGACAGCTGTAGTGGATTGTCCGAAGCTTAAACAGGCAACAAAAGTAGTTTAGTACAACAAATTTATTTACCCATTATCAGAAGTGCAGGTTGAATTGAGTTGGCCGTGCAGACAGACCACATGTCACTCCGGAGCAAACAAGACACACACAAGCCAAAATCACTATCGAGTTCCGGTCTTCTGCCATTTTTTATATGTCTCATGTGCGTCATTGTTTGTTATCTAAATGCGTCAATGTATGTCTGTTATCCCTATCTGTTCCATAACAACTCGAATCCTTTAGACAGTCAACACATTCTGTAGACAGGTTGGCACGACTTAACATTCACTTTTGTCCCACTGGCACAGAATAGGAGAGAATTGAAAATGAGCGGACATTCTTAAAAGACAAGAAATATAGGTCAAAAGGTCAGAAATTCTACGACACAGCCTACAAAGCTGTCATAGTCAATTGCACAATGAACATTAGCGCAGCGACTGACAATGACCTGCAGCTCAGCGCTGTTATTATGGAAACCTGAGGGCGCAAGACAACCATCATTCTTTTTTTTTAAACTGCTGAGGCTAATGTCAGCGCTTGTGGATTACTTGAAATCCGATAAGGCGTCACCTACAACTGGAGTTAAGTTACCAAGCCTCTCCCATGCAGGTTTTCTTCCTGTGGCGAGTGAAAGAATTATACTGTGTCACACATCGTCAAACCAGATTACCCAGTTTATGTTCAACTGTGGGACCAAATCAATTGAGTCAGCTGCAAGCTAATGTCTTGTCACGTAACATAAGAACTTGTGAACAAGTATGGTGACTATAATAATAATAATAACAATAATGGATTAGATTTATATAGCGCTTTTCTTTCGAGCAGTTAACCCGGGGGGCAGCAGCCCGCGGCTCCCGAGCCGCATGCTGCTCTTTACCGCCGCCCTTGTGGCTCCCTGGAGCTTTTTCAAAAATGGAAAAAAGATGGGGGGGAAATATATTTGTTGTTTTAATAATGTTTCCGTAGGAGTACAAACATAACACAAACCTGCCTAATTCCTAATATGTTTGTGCTTATGCTTCACTGATGATAGTATTTGGCCAGCACCGTTTTGTCCTACTAATTTTGGCGGTCCTTGAACTCACCGTAGTTGGTTTACGTGTACAACTTTCTCTGACGCTGCCACAGAAAAAAGTAAGTACCAATGATTGTCACACACACGCTAGGTGTGGTGAAATTAACCTCTGCATTTGACCCATCCCCTTGTTCACCCCCTGGGAGGTGAGGGGAGCAGTGAGCAGCAGCGGTGGTTATGCTCTGTAATCATTTTGGTGATTTAACCCCCAATTCCAACCCTTGATGCTGAGTGCCACGTAGGGAGGTAATGGGTCCCATTTTTATAGTCTTTGGTACGACTCGGCCGGGGTTTGAACTCACGACCTACTGATCTCAGGGCGGACACTCTAAAGACATGTTTTATGCCACTCCTTCTTTGTCTCATTTTGTCCACCAAACGTTTTATGCTGTGCGTCAATGCACAATGGTGAGTGTGAGAGCCATATACTCTTTCTGTCTGTCAAGTTCATGACATCACTAAGGGGTTGGCTCAAGGCCAGGTGCAAGTTTACTTGGGGAGGGGCTTTGATCTTGCTCAGTTGTTGTTGAGTGGAGGCGCAACAGTTTTTGACTGTGCCGGGCTACTTGTTTGCTCCCGTTTATTTTCTGTTTTATTACAAAGCGAGTTTTATTTATGTGACTGTCTGACGGATATTAATAAAAATTTTTGTTAAACATGGACATAATTCTGGACATCGATTATTAGCTGGCTGCACACGTCTAAACTAGCTTAATTTATATTTGGCAACCAGTAGCAGTAACAGTTTAGGACTTTACCGCTACAATAAGTCAAAAACTGCTTCACCGGAATGCGAGTTCTTTTATTGGGAAGCAACAAGCTTCGAGGCTTGTTTGGATGAGGAACGCGTGGGCCGCTGTCAGCGTTTGTTTGGCGGCCAGCGGCGGAGTAAACAGATAGGCGATTCGGCGAAGACATTTCTGCAATCAAGCTCTGCATCGGCAGCTACGAGTCCCACTTATTGGGGACAGAAGCCAGCAGCAGCAGCAGCAGATCATCCAACCGGACCAGGCCGCGCGTGCGTGCCGTGCGTGGAGGAGAACGCGGAGCAGCATTGAGCCAGTCCTACAACTGTGTGGTATGTTTTAAAAAACAACGGCCATTGTTAAAATGTGTGCACACAAATATTTACAAATCCAATGCATTGGTGACTATTTGACTTGACTTGCGCGCGGGTTGACAAGCTTTGACTTTTCCAAATGGAGGAGGAGGTAGCACAAACGTGCGCTGACGAACATAAACAGCCACAGGAGGACAAGGTGGCTGAACGTTACAATGCCGGGCAAGGGGTTGAGGGAAAAAATGTGTGGTAAAAATGACACCCAAGGATTTAGGTCACAAAATTGAAAGTTTGCAGGGGGAAAGAAAATCAAAGTTGCAAAGACTCTCAATGCTGAAAGAGGAGGTCATTGCCATCAGGGCCGGCCCGTGGCATAGGCCGTATAGGCAAATGCTAAGGGCGCCGTCCATCAGGGGGCGCCACGCCAGTGCCACAAATGTTGGAGGAAAAAAAAAAAAAAAAAAAAAGTTGGTACTCTTATTTCTAAATACGTAAAATAATCACACGTTAATTAAAATGCAAAGTAAAGCCTATTTAATAGAAATATTATTTGTTACAACATTACGATGCCCCTCTCCCGGCACGGTGCGCCCCCTCCCTTCCCGTATCATGACTCTTTTTGGACGTCACCACATAAAAAAATCAACACAAGATGTCAAAACGGCCAAAACTGTCAGGTGTCCAGGGAAGAAAAAAGAGAAAAGAAGAGGAGAAACGAGAAAAAGACAGAGGTAGCAGGTAGGTAACGTTAGCCTACATGAAATTATTTGTCTGTTACAGAATGTGATAGTAACCTGGCTTTTTAGCATTAAGCTAATGTTACATGATTCGGCAATTGCTAATCAATAAATAGCTAGTTCTGTTTTAACGTCGGGTTAATATTGTGGAGGGGGCTAAATTGTTATGGAAAATAACAATGTAACGTTAGGCATTGGCGTTGTTAGGCCTATTTTAGAGGGGCTCAAGCCCCCCTAAAATGTTCTTAAGCCCCCCTAAATAATTTGGTGTTAAAAATATATATATATATATATATATATATATATATATATATATATATATATATATATATATATATATATATATATATATATATTTTTTTTTTTTTTTTTACAAATACAGGCCGACATATTCATTATAAAGTGGCCCGAATATGAGTTTAAATAAATAATCATATAACCTGGCATTATTCACTCAGTTTCCCCTCACTTCATAGTGTAAGGTAGAGAGCCCCTTTAGTGCGTCGGTTTCCAATCCATTCCACTTGTTCATATAGAAAATGCCCACATCACTCAAAATCCAGTCCGCATTTTCTCTGCGACCTTGCTTGCGGTCCTGCAGGTGTACGAAGCACCTTAGCACACAGCACTGCAGAACAAGAACCTTGTGTCTCCAATTGTAAATAATTTAGTTTTTAAGTTTTGTGTTTCTTGTAGAATCTATATAAAGTAATATACATTAGCCTATTGTTAAAATAATGAAAACAACATCATTAAATATATTTGTTTTATTGTATTGTTACATTAATAGCTGTTGTATTATTATAGGATGGCTTGTTAAACATTTCATAGGATTTTCAGAGGGTGGAAAAACCAAGACATTTAATATAAAATGTAAAATGAATAAATATATAAAAAGAAAAAGAAAAAAATGGTTAAAAGCCATCATCCCGGGGAGCATTTAATTTCGTGCCGTGCATTTTTTTTACCGTCCCCGGGACGACAGGACTACGTTAATCTCAAGCCCTGGAAGTTACATTTTATTGTTTGCATTATTTGTTTCAGCATTGCACTTTGAAGATGGTCCCTCAGTTCTTTGACAGCTTTGGCTCTTTTTCAGATCAGCAGACTAAGTCTTTCTTATTTACGGTATATATAAAAGTTTCTCATTTTTATTCATACTTCCATATATATTTAATTTCCTTAACGGCTTGCCATAATATATATATATATATATATATATATATATATATATATACATATATTATATACAAGCCAAATTATCCCGATCCAGATATTACTTTAATTCAAGTAATTAAGTAATATTTCCAGGGCTTGAATTTACAACCATTTTAGTCACATATGTGCCCAAAATGTAATCTGTGCAACTTCAAAATATTTGGGAACAAACAATTATAGTATTGTGAGTGAAAGTTGTGGCATTAGCCTCTATGTTGTGAATGAATAACATAGAGGCAAATGCCACGACTTTCATTGTGTTTCAGTGTATCTTGAAGTATCATGCAAGTAATTGTTTCTTGTTGATGCTGTAAACAAAATGTCACTGTGCAAACCCATGTTTGTTGTTGTACTGAACACAGATTGAAAATAAACCGACTGAAATAATAATAATAACAAAGAATAATTTCTAAGTCTTTGTTAGCCGTTTGTTAAGTTTTGTGCTCGTTCGCTCGCATCCTGCATCTCCTGGGGGCTAAGCCCCCCCCCCCCCCCCCCCTGTCCTTAAAAGCTAGTGACGCCCCTGACGTTAGGTAATTACATTACTCCCTGGTGTACAGTAATTTGTAAGTCATTCTAGTTAATGCAATATTAAAAAGCACACATAGAGAACTCTGTAGGATCCCCTTTTTTTGTAATATAGTTGTTAAAGTCATACTGGTTTGATATCTTGTTTTGTGCAGTGCCTTATTTATATTGTATTTTTAATTTATTTTATGCAACTTGTTGACACGTTTTATTTTGTGTTTATGTATGTAAAAAATATTGTATTTCATATATTCATTTTTTATTTTTTGTATTCATTTATTTATCCATATTTTTTTAAATCTTCTTAACTATTCTGATTGTTAATTTGCTTTCTTTAAGTAAAAAAAAAGGTCAAAGACAAAGCTATTCGGTTTCTTGTGAGTATATACACTTCACTGCCGATGTGGGGGGGCGCCACCTAAAACCTTGCCTAGGGCGCCAGATTGGTTAGGGCCGGGCCTGATTGTCGTGCTAAATGATGAAACACGTTCACATGAGTTAAAGAAATAATTTGGCAGGTTTATTGTTTAATATCATGAAACCAGAAAAGTGCACATAACTTTGTTGGGTCTCTTGCCAGATGATGAGTGTACTAAACATGAGACATGGTACAGAGCAAAAATATTGAATTTTGATGGTTTTATTGACAAGGTTGACAGGTTGATGTATTCTCAAAATGATGATGATGACAATGATGATGATGATGAAGTTGAAAATGAGGGTTCTGCTGTTGATGGTTTTGACAATGAGGTGATTGAAATTGAGGATGTTCCCACTAATGAGCATGGTGGTGATGACAATGTAAATGAAAGTGTACAACCTCACGACAGCATTTCAAATGTTCAATCTAATGTCTTATCAAAGTTCAATAAATCCACAGCCTCAAACAAAAGCAAAAGGTCTTTCACTTCTTCTGCTCGCATAAAAGCAGAGGCGGATAAGGCAGCACTTATTGCCCGTGCTATTGGTTTAAAAGAGATGCATGCATTGGAGGAGCACGCAGCAGCTCTAAAGAGGAAACATAATGAGCAGACAGCAGCTCTAAAGAGGGAACAGGAGGAACAAGCAGAGGCTATAAGGAGGAAAAAGGAGCAAATGGAATTGGATGCTCAAATAGCAGCCCACAATGCTAAATTGTCTGTCCTCCAAGAAGCCAGTGTTTCCGGCAGGAACAAAGGGTCTGATGGAATGTAGTCCTATTATAGGCAAGGGACAAAACCGAAAAAAGTGCCTGCTCAGCCTGTACAACAACTTCAGCCGTAGTAAAGCTGCTCCTTCAGAGCTTCACAAAGCCAAGAATGCACCAAACAAGATTCATTCACACCCTCAACAATACAAACAACCATTTCGCTCATCAACTTTGGATCCTGTGGAAAACCAATCAAGGCAAAAGTTACTTCAAGCAGCTCAATCATTTCAAGGCAATAACACAATACCAGGTGAAGTCCACACTATATTACAAAGACAAAATGAAATAATGGCACTCCTGGTTGAAGCACAAACCTCCCAATTGCTTCCACACAGACAAATTCCGTTTTTTGAAGGTGAGCCATTGCAGTTTCAGGCTTTCATAAAAGCATTTGAGCATTGTCCATCCATCCATCCATGTTCTACCGCTTATCCCTTTCGGGGTTGCGGAGGAAAAAACAAATGATTGTGGTGTCTGCCTATATTATCTGGAGCAGTTTACCAAAGGACAGCCGAGAGATTTGGTGCACAGTTGCCTCCAGAGAGAGGCTATGCTACAGCAAAATGCCTACTAAGGGAACACTTTGGAAATCCTTCAAAAATAACAGCAGCCTACCTGGACAAAATCATGGTTTGGCCAAACATCAAATCTGAGGATGTGAACAATCTCCAAGCTTATGCACTCTACTTGCGAGAATGCTCCAATGCGATGGATGAGCTGCAGTACTTGGATGAGCTCAATATGCCAGCTGGCATGAAGATGCTCATACAAAAGCTTCCTTACAAACTAAGGGACCAGTGGAGAGGAAAACAGCTGACATTGTTGACAAACAAAAGCGACGTGCTTGTTTCACAGACATTGTGATATTTATTGAACAGCAGGTCAGAATTGCTGCAGATCCTGTCTTTGGCGACATTCAGGACATTCCTCTGAATAAAGCAATATCCAAACCTAAGCCTATACCTCAAAGCAAATTTACAGTTCAGAAGAAACAGTTTTGCAACTCATGTGGCAGTTTTCCGAAGAACAAGAATCCACTTGCGCACCATAGGGCACAGTAAGGCGGTACCTAGCTGCATTGTAAGTGGCCTGGAAATCTCTGAGCTTACTGGCTGTAAGTTTTTGGAGCTTCCCGATGTGTTCACTCAAAGGCAGATGCCTGTGTGTACTAACAATCTGATCAGTGAAGCAGAGCTCGATAAGTGGCCTTACCTCCAAGGCATCAAAATCCCTCGAATAACTGCCAACATGGACCTGTTAATTGGTACCAACACCTCCAAGTTAATGGAACCATGGGAGGTGATTAACAACCACGGAGACGGACCCTATGCTGTCAGAATAGATTACAAGGCAACGACACGAATAATGGGAGCCCCACAGTTACTGTTAACCGCACAATCGTTAACAGGTTTGAGGAACTGCTTACGAACCAGTACATGCATGATTTCAATGAGCAGGGCCCCAAAGATCAAGAGGAGATGTCAAGAGAGGAAAGGAAGTACATGGAACTTGTGGAGAGCTCTGTTCAGCTCCAAGACGGGCATTACCAAATGAAGTTGCCCTTCAAATCAGAAAATACTTCCTTGCCAAATAACATCTGTGTTGCTAAGCAACGTATCCGTGGCCTGGAAAAGAGACTGCAGTGGAATGCAGATTTCCACAGTGAGTACACAAGCTTCCTCACTGACGTCATTAACAAAGGCTATGCAGAACAAGTGCCACAACACCAGCTAGAACCACGTGAAGAAGGTGTGTGGTATATACTGCACCACGGTGTATACCGCCCTGGGAAGGGCAAGCTGCTGGTGGTGTTTGACTGTGGAGCAGAGTTTAAAGGGGTCTCACTCAACAGTCAACTCCAACAAGGCCGTAACCTAACCAACTCCTTAGTAGGAGTCCTTCTACAATTCAGACGAGAATTTGTGGCAGTAATGGCAGACATAGAGGCCATGTTCCACCAAGTCAAGGTGGCAGAAGACCACAGGGATTTTTTGAGATTCCTGTGGTGGCCTGAAGGGGACTTTTTTGAAGCAAGATCTTGTGGAGCATCGCAGGACTTCATTTGTTCGGAGCAGTTTTGTCACCAAGCTGCGCATGCTTTGCTCTTAGAAAGACCGATAACGACAACAAGCACAGCTTTTCAGTAGAAGTTATCGACACCATTAACAGGAACCTCTACATGGATGACCTGCTGAAAAGCCTTCCCTCTGATGAGGTTGTTGTCTGCTTGATCTTTGAGCTCAGGTCTGTCTGCCAGAAAGGAGGTTTCAATCTCACAAAATGGATCAGCAATAGCCGGAAGGTGCTTCAAAGCATCCCAGAAGAACACAAATCAAAAAACCTGCATGAACTAGATCTGGACAGAGACAAGTTTCCAATGGAGAGGGCTTTAGGTCTTTCGTGGTGCATTGAGACAGACACCTTTACCTTCAAGTTAAGGGTCAAGGAGAAGCCCCACACAAAGTGCGGCATGCTGTCCATAATCAGTTCTGTCTATGATTCGTTAGGATTCCTAGCACCACTCATACTCCCTGCTAAGCTGTTGTTGCAGGAGTTATACAGACAGAAGTGTGATTGGGATGACCCGATACCTCAAGCCTTCCAGCACAAGTAGAACAAATGGTTAGCAGACCTTGAGAAAGTGGCAGATTTCAAGATCGGTCGTTGTATCCAGCCCAAAAATATCGAAGGTATTGCAACGGCCCAATTGCATCACTTCTCAGATGCTAGTGAAGATGCCTATGGTACTATCACTTACCTCAAAATGGAGAACACACAGAAAGTAGTTCATGTTGCTTTCTTGTTTGGAAAGGCCCGAGTGACTCCGCTGAAGCCTGTCACCATACCTCGCCTGGAACTCACAGCGGCCGTCGTCGCTGTTAGAGTGGACAAAATGCTCCAGGCGGAGCTGCAGCTTCCTCTGGAGAAATCTGTATTTTGGACAGATAGCACGTCAGTTCTAAAGTACATAAAGAATGAAGATAACAGGTTCAAGACATTTGTTTCAAACAGGATGACAACAATAAAGGACCACGCAGATGTGTCACAGTGGCGATACATCCCCACAACACAAAACCCTGCCGACGATGCTTCAAGAGGATTGAAGGCAGAAGATCTGGTCAAACAGAGGTGGATTGGAAGCCCAATGTTTCTATGGGAGCCTAAAGAAAGCTGGCCAGAAGGGCTCATAGACATCAATATAACTGCTGAGGAACCAGAAGTTAAACGAAATCTCATAGTGAATGCAACTGTTGTTAACGATGTGAACGCTACTCATCAACTAATAACCTATTTCTCTGACTGGCAAAGATGGAAGGTTGCAGTTGCCTGGATCCTTAAGCTAAAAAAGGTCTTGCTAAACATGAGTAGGAAAAGAAGACAGCTACAGTCTACATGTACTGTTGGTAATGGATCACCAATAGTGGAAGTGCATAATGAAATGCAGGCAGTGAGAGCTTCACTGGGAAGCCAGAAGTTGTCTCTTGATGATCTCTCAGAAGCAGAAATATCAATAATTTCCTTTTGTCAGCAAGAAAGGTTCCACAGCGAAATCACTGCATTAACCTCTGGAAATCAGTACAAAAGAGCAGCTTTATCTACAAGCTAGATCCAATTCACTGCTGAGGACCCAGAAGTTAAACGTAATCTCATAGTGCATGCAACTGTTGTTAACGATGTGAACGCTACTCATCAACTAATAATCTATTTCTCCGACTGGCAAAGATTGAAGGTTGCATTTGCCTGGATCCTTAAGCTAAAAAAGGTCTTGCTAAACATGAGTAGGAAAAGAAGACAGCTACAGAATTTGTCTCTTGATGATCTCTCAGAAGCAGAAATATCAATAATTTCCTTTTGTCAGCAAGAAAGATTCTGGAAATCAGTACAAAAGAGCAGCTTCATCTTCAAGCTAGATCCAATTCTAGATGGAGGTCTTCTGAGAGTTGGGGGTCGACTGAACAAAGCAGCTATGCCCGAAGATGTAAAGCATCCCCTCATTTTATCTAAAGACCAACACATCTCCAGCCTTATTTTCCGGCATTTCCACCAATTACTTGGTCATGGAGGAAGGCATCATATACTTTCAACTGTAAGGAAAAAGTTTTGGATCACAAACGCCAATTCTGCGGTGAGGAAGGTCACCACAAAGTGCAGATTCTGCAGACAATACAGAGGAAAGACTGGTGAACAAAAAATGGCGAACCTGCCCACAGAGAGAGTCACTCCAGATCTCCCCCCATTCACAAACGTGGGCGTGGACTATTTTGGCCCCATCAACCTGAAAAGAGGACGCAGCATCATAAAGTGTTATGGAGTAATATTCACTGGTATGGCAAGTACAGCGTTTATCTGGAAGTGGCTTACCCCCTCGATACAAGCTCATGCATTAACGCTATCAGAAGATTCGTCTTTAGAAGAGGACAAGTTTCCCACATAAGATCCGACAACGGTACCAACTTTGTGGGAACAGAAAGGGAGCTAAGCGAGGCCTTGGCTTCCTTTGATCAAGCCCTTATCGAAAGATCTCTAGCACAAAAGGGAATCAAGTGGAGTTTCAACCCACCGGCTGCATTTCATTATGGCGGCATATGGGAGCGCATCATCAGAATGATCAAAAAGATCTTAAGTGCCGTGCTTCGCCAACAAACACTGGACAAGGAAGGCTTTCAAACTGTGTTGTGCGAAGTTGAAGATATGCTGAATGATCGCCCCATCACAAGACCATCGGATGAACCAAATGACTTATAGACTCCGACGCCAAATCACTTACTCTTTATGAAAGGAAAACCTGTTATTCCACCAGGTCTGTTTACAAAGAAGGATCTGTATGCAAAGAGAAGATGGAGGCAGAGTCAATATATCACTGACCTTTTTTGGAAAAGGTGGATTCATGAGTACTTACCGTTGCTACAAGAGCGACAAAAGTGGACAAAGGAAAAAAGATGTTTCACACCTGGAGATATTGTTGCAGTAATGGATGCTTCAGCACCAAGAGGAAGTTGGATCCTTGGAAGAATACTGGAAACCTTTCCTGATAGGAAAGTCTGCAAACCAAAACAAGCATAATTGAAAGACCTGTAACGAAGATATGCCTTCTATGTGGAAGTATGGAGTAAAACAACTGCATTATTGCAAAAAGGAACATAAAAAACTAAGAAAAAAGGTTTTGTTTTGGTATTACGGCTCTATTTTTATTAATTTTTTAAATTCAAGTGCCCTGTTCTTCGCGCCAGTAGCAATTAGGGGCTGGTGTGTGAGAGCCATATACTCTTTCTGTCTGTAAAGTTTATGACGTCACTAAGGGGTTGGCTCAAGGCCAAGTGCTACTTTACTTGGGGAGGGGCTTTGATCTTGCTCAGGTGTTGTTTAGTGGAGGCGCAACAGTTTTTGACGGTGCCGGGCTATTTGTTTGCTCCCGTTTGGTTTACGTTTTATTACAAAGTAAGTTTTATTTATGTGACTGTCTGACGGATGTTAATAAACATTTTTGTTTAACATGGACATAATTCTGGACATCGATTTTTAGCTGGCTGCACACGTCTAAACTAGCTTAATTTATATTCGGCAACCAGTAGCAGTAACAGTTTAGGACTTTATCGCTAAAGTGAGTTTTGTTGATGTTATTGACTTGCGTGGAGTGAATAATCCATGCTAACATGCTATTTAGGCTAGCTGTATGTACATATTGCATCATTATGCCTCATTTGTAGGTATATTTGAGTTCATTTAATTTCCTTTACTTAGGTCCTCTGTGTATTTAATTTGTATTTGCATGTCTCATGACACATTATCTGTATATAATATTGGCTGCATTACCGATTGTGTGCCATGTTGTTCCAGACCACAGCAAACGTTACCCAGCTTGCAAAGATTGCAATAAATGTATTAGAAGAAGACAGCCTGTCCTTTTCTTTAACTTGGGCACACACATCTATACCTTTGGTAGTTTTAAACCAGTAATTTCCAGGAGTTAATTTACCCTCTGAGACACTTACTTAATTCACTATATTACTTATAGAAGGCTTTTAACTTTTTGCGGCTCCAGACAGATGAGTTTTTTTGTATTTTTGGTCCAATATGGCTCTTTTAACATGTTGGGTTGCCGACCCCTGACTTAACCAGTAGTTGGCACATCGCAAAAATAGGAGTGGGACACAATATTGATATTATGACGTATGATATGACCATATGCAACAATTACAATTTTACTATCTACCGTGATTAAAAATTTAAATTATTTTATTTCAAAGGCTTGTATAAGGTGTGTTTTAGTCCTCTCCACTCACTATAAGTTAAAGTTAAAGTTAAAGTACCAATGATTGTCACACACACACTAGGTAAGGTGTGGCGAAATGATTCTCCGCATTTGACCCATCACCCTTGACAACCTCCTGGGAGGTTAGGGGAGCAGTGGGCAGCAGCGGTGGCCGCTCCCGGGAATCATTTTTGGTGATTTAACCCCCAATTATAACCCTTGATGCTGAGTGCCAAGCAGGGAGGTAATGGGTCCCATTTTTATAGTCGTTGGTACGACTCGGCAGGGGTTTGAACTCACAACCTACCATTCTCAGGGCAGACACTCTAACCGCTAGGCAAACGGACATTATTCTGGTAAGTTATTTTCCGGCACAACCTGCACGGAACAAAAACAAAGTTTCACCAGCGGTGCATGTGCCTATACACATCCATCGAAGACATGCTGGCATGCTGCATTAACTTGAAAATAGCAGGAGAAAGCAGTGAACTGTTGAATGTTAAATCTAAAAGTAAATGTTTGATCTAAACTTAACTGTTAAATCTAAATCTCAAATCTAAATGTTAAATCTAAATGTGAGCGCTAAATGTTAAATCTAAACCTAAATGTTAAATCTAAATAGTAATCTTGAATCTAAATCTAAATGTTGAATCTAAACCTAGATGTTGAATCTACATCTAAATGTTGAATTTAAATCTAAATCATGAATCTTAAATCTAAATCTAAATGTGAGCACCTAATGTCTCGCCATGTGTAAAGATGGATATTTATAGAAATGACAGTTTTCCACCAATCCAAGGCCTCTCAGCCACAAAGCCGCCCTCACAACTGTGCCTCTCAGTGCACGACGCCCTTACATCTTTCTCACTGCGAAAGAAAGAAACATGACAGATGATTAATGTCAAATTAATGCCAATAAAGTTGCATATTGTTAAAAATGTTGGTTCCAAACGTGTGAGTGTGCATGGTGTGTTGCATAAAGACATAGCTGAAAACAAAACGCTCAAACAGGTGTTCACTTTATTTCCGCATTTGACGATGAATGCAACAAGGCTATCAAACAACTGATCTATTTGACTACGCTTTAGATCTGTTCTTCTGTTCTACAATAAACAATAGCATGGTGAGTGTGAAGTCATCATTTGGTCAGTCGTTCGGATCCGGCGCATATATTACTTTTACATCTTCCTTTCTGCTACTTGCAGCCCGACATAAGACCGCCGTTTGAGTTGTGAGCGTGTCGTGGCTCGCTGAGAAGCTTGATGAAAAATGAAGTAAGATGAAGGAAAGATGACTTCAAGTCACAATCACTTATGATCTTGTTTTGTCTTGTAGGTTTAGATTTAACATTTGGCGCTCAGATTTAGATTTAAAATGTACATTTAAGGTTTAGATTTATGATTTGAATTGAGATGCAACATTTGAAGTGAGATTTAACATTTTAATTGTGATTTAACATTTAGATTTAGATTCAACATTCAGATTTTGGTTTAATATTTACATTTAGTTATATCTAACTTTTAGATTTATATTCAACATATACATTTTGATTGAAAATGTTACGATAATATTTAGAGTCAACATTTAATTTAAACTTAAATGTTATCAAAGTAAACTAAATGTGAGAAAAGTAAGTTAAATGTGAGAAAGTGAGTTAAATGTGAGAAATATGTCCGCTAGAAAAGTGTGACTGAATTTTTACATTCGGCACCCCATATAGTTCAGCTGCTTAAAAAATGACCGGGAAGTCACAAAAGACGATGGTTAACCCATTTGCAAACCCAGCCAAAAGAAAGTTGCGGCTAAAGGGTCTAATACAGGGTTGTCAAACTAATTTTAGATCGTGGGCCACATGGAGAAAAATCTACTCCCAAGTGGGCCGGACTGGTAAAATCACAGCACGATAACTTAAAAATAAGGACAACTTCAGATTGTTTTCTCTGTTTAAAAATGTATGTTGTTGTTATTGTTTTTTTACACTTACATGTAATAGTATTCTATCTTTATTTGTAGTTATTTAAACTTTCTGAATAAATTATGTGATAATGTTCATCAGTCAACTCATTGGTGTTAATTTTCAGTCTATCAAGATAAAAAAATAATATCAAAATCAAATTACAGGATGTTATTTATGTAGTTTGCTCATTTTCCCCGACTGGTGCACTAACATCATGTGGTTAATTTATTTTTACTTATGTAACATAATCTACAAAGATACAAAGAATTGCTATTGCGACATCTAGTGGACACATTTAGAACAGCAGTTTCTTTCATTCAAAAATTTCGGCTCATTGTTATACTTAGCAAACTCATCCCGCGGGCCGGATAGAACCTGTTCGCGAGCCATAAGTTTGAAACCCCTGCCATAGAAGATGCACAGGTCAATGCCCATGTTAGTTTTCAGGTCCCATTTCTGGGGGAAATTGGTTTTGTTTCATTTTTCATTTGTTTTTGGGGTATTTTTTGTTGGGCGTTTTTTGTGTGTTCATATTGTCTGTAGATGGTGTCGCGGGCCAATAAACTTTAAGTTATAGTGTTGTAAGTTAACATAGCAAGTGTAAAACCCTAACACAACGGCAGGAGCTTAACAGCACAACTAATCAATGGGATATAATAATGTGTATTCCAGTTATTTCCCACATCATAAAATAGATTATTATATAACTATGGACTCAACTCTCACATTATTAACAGTATCCACTCGGCATCTATTGCACCGGTCTCCTCGTTGGGGGGTACCCACATCTGCGGTTTCTTCTAAGGTTTCTCGTTGTTCCCATTGGGTTGAGTTTTTTCTTGCCCTAATCTGAGCCGAGGATGTCGTTGTCGCTTGGCCAGCCCCTTGAGACATTTGTGATTAAGGGCTATATAGATAAACTTTGTTTGATTGATTATTAAAGTATTGTTAAATTGTTAAAAGTAGGCACGGATGACAGTTGAATGACACTTGAGTTTTTTGCCCAAATGAGTAAAATTTTTCCCTGGGGCATGAAAACAAGAGTAAAAGTTGGTGTATTACCTTATTCTGATGAATTGCATTGATTGGACTCAGACATACGCCACACACACATAACCACCACCCATCCAACAACCTTGACGCAAATCACTTTGGGGTGATGGATGGCTGGGTAGCGCCAGAAGAGCTGCAGCCTGTCACCGTGGCCCCCACTCTCTCCCCTCTGTTGCTAGATATTTTGAGATGTATCTTGTAATATGTACATGTGCTTTGGTATGGAGGTTTTTTCCCACTACAGACTGGGGCCCCTTAGGAGCCCAGTCTATATTGTATTTTTTTTTACTGGTCCTTCCCCAGCGTTTACCTTTTTCCCATCTTTTACGGGGCGCCTTGTGGCGACCCATCAGCGTTCCTGTTCTGTAACCCTGTACATTGTTTGTTTGTCTAATCTTGAACGGGTTTGTGCTGAAAACAAAGTTTTGTTGTACTTGTGCAATGACAATAAAGACCTACCTACCTACTACGTACCTATTAACAGTAGTTGTTGATAAGCTCCACAACTTTGAATTTACATTGTGGAGGGGGAAAAAAGTCCTCCTCTCTTTCCAACACCACATAAAAGTGGTTGTTTTTAGCTTTTTTTGGTCCAGCTTACATACTCGTTCTTATACCCTTTGCAAGAAGGTCTACTTTGTTTTAATGCCTGGTGATTTATTGATACACCCTCCCTAAATTTGTAGCTCATGCCACACAACTATGGTGCGTTCATGGATGACCAATATTAGTAAGACAAAAAGGCGCTCACCAAATACTCTTGTTAGTGAAGCATAAACACAAAGATATTAAACAATGGGCTTGCTAACAACAGGAAGGTTTGTGTGTGTCCTCCTACAGAAATCATATTCAATTTATACTCCATTTTTTCATTTTCAGAAATTTTTGAAAAAGCTAAAGGGTTTCCGACTTCTGGGTTAGGCAAACAAAACAGAGAACAGTGCAAATCTACAGCGGGACCGCTGAGTTGTCATATTTGGAAGGCAAACAAGGACCCACACATAGGCAAATAAAAATGAAGCAATAATAAGAGAGAATCCCAGTGCAACATTGAGCCACTGCCGTTTGGCCTCCATGACAATAAGCAAGTTTCTGCTAACAATTTCTTGTGTGGAATTAATTTGTTCTAGGTCGTCTTCTCGACAATCCTGTTTGGAAATGTGTATCCTTATTTCGTTAATGCATCCTGCAGGCTAAACAAAGCGAAGCTAATCCTTATTCATACTGTTGTAATTCATCTACTGTGCAACAAAAGTACAAATCCTCGTTTGTTTGGACTGTTCCATACGGCGTAGAGTAGATTGTTATTGTCCCTCTGGAAAAGCCTGATATAGCCAGAAAATCCCAGCCCTACAACTCAAACTAGTTATTTTTAATTGTTGTTTTGAGCCACTGCACCTCAAGCTTATGTGAATGGTAAACAACAAATGTAATCTGTATTATCAATAATAATAATTTCAATGAGTTATATTTGTACAGCGCTTTTCTACTCTCTACTTGAACTCAACGCATCTTGACATTATCTCCACATTCACCCACTGATGGGGGGGAGCTGCCATGCAAGGCCCTAACCACGACCCATCAGGAGCAAGGGTGAAGTCTCTTGCTCAAGGACAAGGACATGACTAGGATGGCAGAAGCTGGGGATTGAACCAGGAACCCTCAAGTTGTTGGCACGGCCGCTCTACCAACCGAGCCACGTTAACTTATGTTATAATTTCACTATGTCCAAATACTTTTTCTATTAACTGATATGTTTTGCTGAAAAAGGGACTAAAAAGCTTTCTAAAAATGTACATTTTATAATCACTATGGTTCTCAAACTTTCACCAAGTACCACCTCACAAAAAGGTGTCTCTCCAAATACCACCATAAAAAAGTACCAATGATTGTCACACACACACTAGGTGTGGCGAAATTATTCTCTGCATTTGACCCATCACCCTTGATCACCCCCTGGGAGGTGAGGGGAGCAGTGGGGAGCAGTGGGCAGCAGCGGTGCCGCGCCCGGGAATCATTTTTGGTGATTTAAACCCCAATTCCAACCCTTGATGCTGAGTGCCAAGCAGGGAGTTAATGGGTCCCATTTTTACATGATGACCAATATTAAAATACAGTAGCGTAGTAGGCCCAAGTATTCAATAAAAACAAGGCAGTTTCATTTAACTAGATTGTTTAATATTTTTGGACACTCTAACTCTACACACAGTTTGAACAGTAACACTGTGTAAGAAAACACTGAACTTTTTTTAGTCAAGTAATTATTTGGCTAATGTCCCTTCTTTGCTTGCAGTTATTTTTTGCTTGACTAAACATGCATTTCCAACAGCATAACATCTACTTAATACAACAAATAAAAAAGTTCTCAGGTGTATTTATTTCTTTTTGGAAATGGGACTGATCAAAAAGGCACCCTTGCAGTGATATTGTTGACTGACTCACCAAACTCACCAAGTAACCATCCACGGCGCACTGGCGCCTCTAGCGGCAGTGAGTCCGTAGTGCAGCATATACGTGTGTCACGTGGACCTTCTTGTTGCCGTGTGTCTGCATTGCCAGATGCCTAACAATTATCGTATTCGTACAATAATTTCACCGTCAAATTCAAACATACTATAATGTAATGTAGGAAAATGTGAGCCCTTCGATTCACGCAAACTAACTAAAACTAGACAAACTAAACAGGAAATGCATGTTCGAAATAAACTCAACTTCTTTTTTTTTTTTTTCATATATTCAATAAAGTAATTACAGTAGAATGTAAAATATGATAATTTATCAACTTTTGATTTTATTTATTTATTTATTTTTTAATTTTATAAACCTTTATTTATAATATGCAACATTTACATACAATCAAGAAATAATAATAATCAAAACAAGTACAGAAACAGTACAAAAAAAACAGCGCCAGGCGGTTGTAAACTCAATAAAGTAACAGTAATAGAATGCAAAACATATATATGTAACAATATGTAAAGCCATCGGCTATGGAAGTAAAATTGTCTCACATCAACTTATATATATCAATATGATATTAATACGTATGCATATATTAACAAATATACAAATGTGATATACAAATAAATAAATAATTTGTATGAATAAACGCGTATTTGTAAATATATTTTTGAGATTTGAAAATATATACAAATAAAATGTATACATATAAAAATGTGACATACAAATTAATCAAGAATTTGTATAAATAAACGTGTATTTGTAAATATATTTTTGAGATTTGAATATAAATATGCTTGATTTTGTATTTGTATTTGTATTGAATTTGCATATGTGGATCGCTTTTTTGCTTTTGTGTCGATGAGACATTCCTACCACAAACCAGATGCACATATAAATGTGACCTAGTTTGAATGTGGAGTTGCACACTCCCCTGAACAACCAGCAGAGGGCACCGCAGCCAGAGCAGTCTGGGTCACAGACATGGTCAGACACTGGCGAGCCAATCAGAGGCACACTAGGGTGGGTCATATAGTGGATTAAATGGATGGATAAGTAATAACTAGTATTTCAGGTGTGTTGTAGTAGTGCCATGGTTGTATCTACTAGATAGTTTAGTCAGTCACTCAGCTTTTACAGGTGCTGATGTGACGACGACGTCTGGCAACATCCAAAATATCTAATGAAGTAAAAGTGGAAGTAGGAGAAAAAACAGATCCTCCAGTAATGTACAAATACAGCATTTCAGTACTACTACTACTAGTAAAGTAGGCCTTAATAGCCTTAGCCTTAGCTCTACTTCGTTAGCTGCTAGCTGGCTAACGATGCCAGACGTCGTCGTCACATCAACACCTGTAAAAGCTGAGTGACTGACTAAACTATCTAGTAGATACAACCATGGCACTACTACAACACACCTGAAATACTAGTTATTACTTACTCATCCATTTAATCCACTATATGAACCACCCTAGTGTGCCTCTTATTGGCTCACCAGTGTCTGACCATGTCTGTGACCCAGACCGCTCTGGCTGCAGTGCCCTCTGCTGGTTGTTCAGGGGAGTGATTAACTCCACATTCAAACTCGGTCACATTTGTTTGTGCATCTGGTTTGTGGTAGGAATGTCTCATCGACACAAAAGCAAAAAAGCGATCCACATATGCAAATTCAATACAAATGCAAGTACAAAATCTAGCATATTTATATTCAAATCTCAAAAATATATTTACAAATACACGTTTATTTATACACATTTTTGATTTATTTGTATTTCACATTTTTATATTTATAAATTGTATTTGTATATATTTTAAAATTTCAAAAATATATTTACAAATAGGCGTTTATTTATACAAAATATTTATTTATTTGTATATCACATTTGTATTTGTATATTTATTAATATATGCATATGTATTAATATCATACTGATATATATAAGTGGATGTGAGACAATTCTACTTCCATAATAGGCTCACACAAATTAATCCAAATTTGGAGAAATAAACTCAACTCAACATCCTGCACTGCATCGTCTCACGTACTCTGTACTGCCAGGTGGAAGCACTGTTCTGCCAGTGACTGCTTTTTTCCTATCAGTGCTATTTGTTTTTTAAAGATAAAACTGCCTTATAAACTGTAATATACACTATTCACAGTCATTTTTTAGTCCAGCAGATGGTCCCAAACTATGTCAAATTGGGTATGTACGATCGTTTTCCTCAAAATATGCTAATCTTAAATTCTGGTAGGATAATTTGTCGTTTCGCATCTGGCAACACAAGAGTGTCTGTGTGTGTGTGTGTGTGTGTGTGTGTGTGTGTGTGTGTGTGTGTGTGTATGTGTGTGTGCAGTGTGTGTGGGAAGAGCTGGACCTGCCCTCCTGCTCTCCAAACCGCTAGTCTTCACTCCCCAGATTTACAAGATTATCTCTCATCGACTCACCCTAAGGAAACCTCATTTACGTTTGTAGGGCGGTGGTGAGTGTTTTTGTCATATTTATTTATTTATCGTTCTACATTGTCATTTAACCAGCATGTTGTGTGTTTTGACGGTGCTCGAATGTATCGTTTGCTCGATTGAACACAATGTCTGCAGCTGCATTTCCTCTAAAGGGCAACATGAGTTGGCACTTTGACGCTCACTTGGTGATTCATGCTGGTTTTTTTAGATGCCTTTAGTGAGATTGAATGGTAGACTTTCGTCTAAACACACACGCTAGGCCTTGTGAACAGGTGCTCTGAAAGATGTAAGCCAGAACATGCCTGGTTTACTAATGAATTTTTAATAACAACCCATCAGCCAAACAGCTTTAAATGAGAGTCGGTCACAATGTTGAGTGCCTGTTCAGAATTTTGATAAAGGCTGCAGTCGAGGCCCTGTGATGACATCACTTCCACAGAACTGCATGGATCAGCTTTTTTTTTTTTGCATGCAACTATGGGGTGCAGGAGTTCTACAGTTAGAACCACAAGAACATTCCTGCAACAGAGTAGGCCAGTAGGGGCTTCAGCCTGAGGGGGGTGGGTCTCTTGTAAACATTATGATGGCCTGCTGCATTGCTTGTGTGGAAAACATTGCCTGTTTCACTAAGGCTATGTATACACTAAGCCGGATAACCCCTTAAACGAATAATTATTTAGCCTAAGCCCCGTTTCAGCCACACTAAGCCAGCGTTTAAGGTCCCCCTCCTAGGACAAATTTTTACACGGGTAAGTGCGCCGTGTATTTCTTGAATCTCCGGCTCTTAGCTTTGTATGGACTTATTGATCGTTTACAAACTGACTTCAGAGAGGAAGTGCGCCAGAAAGACCGCGCCCCACACAGGAAGTGACGTCAGAAAGAACGCGCCACAGCCAGCTTCATAGTAAAGCGGTTTTGTAACTAGGAGCTAACCACTGGAAATGCCAGTGTTACTCATTCTTCTACATGTACAGACACTTGTGGAAACCACACATGAATACCTTAAGAGAAAGCGATTGCAGCTATTTCGGATACAACACTTCTCAGACGGCAAGAGAACTTTGGAATGTCCATGTCAGCTGTGATTCTACTTACCGAAAAACTTTGTCCATTTGTCGAAGGAGAGTCAACGAGAATGCGGGCTCCCGTGGATGTGATTAAAAAAGGTAGCGTGTGCTTTGTATTACCCGGCCGTCGAGGGAAGACTAACTACGGAAAACGGCGAATGCTTTTGGACTGGCAAAGCAGACTGTATCAGTTATTGTCCGCCATGTATGTCGTGGACTAAACGTCTAGGTCCAGAGTACATAAAGTCACCAAATTGAATGGACAATGAAGGTGAAGGCAAAAGAGTGAGGAGTGTCCTGACCAGATATCTAGATGTGTGTGTACAAGGATAAGGTTAGGTGGGATTTACCCTGGATAACCTTAGCTGGCTTAGTGTAAACGGGGCCTAAAATAAATGTTTCCCTATTCCAGGTAACTTTGTTGCCACTACTGTAGTTTCCACAGTAGCATCATTCCGTCCCCCTAGTGCCTGGATTGTTTACTGACCCCACTCATTAGGATTCCATTGAGGTGCAGAGCAGCACAAAAAATCATCTAATGTAAAAGTACTGATTGAGAAACTCATTTCCACGGAGTAACTAATAGCCAGCTGCGGCGCTATTATCTCCTCCAAACTTTTTTGAACCTCTCCAGTCCATTAGGGCTTGTTGAAAGATGCACACGTTATTTAGCCACTCGGTGCAATCTAATTTTGGTGGGAAAAAAAGTCATTTTCTCTTTGCAAAATCATCATTGAATGACGTTTCTCTTTTTTCTTCTTTTTGTGTCGCTCTCCCTCTCAGCCTGTCTGCACATCCAAGGTATCATGTTACTAACTTCTTTTGATCAACATGCCTGTGTGATGTTTGATATTTCCCCCTCTACTTTCTTTTAATCTTAACATACTTTTTGAACATCCTTCTTTGCTGTTTTTCTTTTAACTGTGATTTTACAAATTTAGAAAAAGTTTGTGGTGAACTGAAAGTGTTCCCCATAGGACTGTAATCTATTTATGGCAGTTGGTTTGCATAAGTAGCCTAGATGGACCGATAAAACGATGTCAATATATATCGTGATAGACACATAATCGATATATCGTATTTTCTGGACCATAGGGCGCACCAGATTATAAGGCGCACTGCCGATGAATGGTATATTTTCGATCCCTTTTCGTATATAAGGCGCACCGGATTATAGGGCGCATTAAAGGAATCATATTATTTATACATTTTTTCTAAATTGAAAACACTTCCTTGTGGTCTACATAACATATAATGGTGGTTCTATGGTCAAAATGTTGCATAGATTATGTTTTACAAATCATCTTCAAGCCGCTTCCGGATGCGCCGTTTTGTGGGCGGTTTTATTTACGTGGCTCACCTTCGGCAGCGTCTTCTCCCTGTAATCTTTGTTGTACCGGTGTAGCCTGCAAAGACGGGAGGGGAAGAAGCGTCGAAAGATGGAGCCAACCGTTTTAATGACGTTCAGACTTTACTTAAATCAATAACGGAGCAGCATCTCCTCATCCGGAAACAACAACAAGGCCGGAAATGTGTCCCGTGAAAAACCGTCCGACTGTAACTCTCTAATAACTAAAGTTATTTGGGTGAATAATGTAAACTCACTACACCGGTATGATTTAGCGCTTTCATGGTGAGTTTACTGACAGATATAAGTAAGAACTTTACACTACTTTATATTAGAAATGGCAACAGCGGAGGATGAATGTCCCATAACAAGAAGATAGAGAAAAAGAAGAAGCTTATTGACTACGGTGTCGTGACGGACTACAAAGGCGGACGTGCACAATTTTTCAGAAAATTATGCAGATCCCAAATACAGATCAGCAGGTACCATAAGGTAATATAAGTTTCTTTTGCATAATATTGCGAAACAAAACACCAGATAATGTCTTACCTTATACACACACACCATAATAATACTCATATGTTTAATACGCCGACAATCCATCAAGGGGTGCGGCTTCATAGCTTACCAAAGTCGTGCTAAAACATTTTGATAGATTTTTGAGCGCCGTGTGTAATATTTTCAACGAAACATATAAAATGTTGGTGTTGTTTACTTGAGTCATATTGCCATCATATTGCAGTCTACACGTATCTCTTATGATTGACTGCCATCTACTGGTCACACCTATCCTTACACCATGTACCAAATAAAATTGCTTCGAGGTCGGTAAGCAAAACCAGAAATATTCCTTACATTAGGCACACCGGGTAATAAGGCGCACTGTCGAGTTTTGAGAAAAAAAAGGATTTTAAGTGTGCCGTGTAGTATGGAAAATACGGTGAATAAAAAAAATGCGTTCGATATATACAGTATGTATATTTTTGGGGTCGGAAGAAAGCGAAAAGAATGACGCATGGTAGGTTGTATGAACAAAGGCACTCAAAGTCTGGTAACATAACAAAACAGGAAGTGATCAGTGAGCAATGGTAGGGACACACTAAACAGCCAATCGCGTAACAGTATCAACTATCAAGTTTGGTTGTGCCATCTTGCTGTCTCGTTGTTGATATTCTGAAGTGATTGAGGAGATTAATTTAATAAAATGAGTGCTGCAGAGAGCGAAGCAATTGTCATTAAAAGTCACCTCGACAGTATGGCAGTTTAAAAAACATTTTTAACGGACCATAGTCTTTGCCGCACACAGCTTTTCATTTCAACCCTTGTCCATCATTCAGATGTAAGGAAACGACAGGTAGGAACAAAAAATGCTGGACTGTATAAATAAAATAACAAAATATAACCGTAGTAATTTGGTCCAATAATATAGACCTGCAAAAACGTGTTTTTTTCAGGTTTCTCTGTTTACTTTTTTACACTTTGCACAATTTTTTTTTTTACATTTTACTAAGCATTTGTGACATATTCCTGATTTTTGCACCTTAAGGTAAGTAAATGTTCATTGTGATTTTAGAATTTTGTTTATATTGTTTGAGTGTATTCCATAGTTGTGTTGGCATTTCCTTTCCTTTCTGCCGAGCTAAGTGGGTTAAAATCAGAGAGAGGTAAAATTTGAAATAAAAATGTTAACATTTATTATATTTTTCTCCTGGTCAATATATTCAATGCCATCATGGCACGCACTTAATGTTGTTGTTTGGGTGAAAATCGGCAGACATTCGAGAGAATGGTTGCCCTGAAATTCGGGAGTTTCCTGGAAAAATCGGGAGGGTTGGCAAGTATGACGCTGTCAAGCGCCATTCATATAAAACTTGCGGGCTGCACTAACATTACATTTTCATATTAAGGTGCGGGCCGCAAAATAACGTCTCGCGGGCCGCAATTGGCCCGTTGGCCGCGTGTCTGAGACCCCTGATTTAAAGTGTTCCCTTTTTATTCTCTTTTTACTAACACCATCCCACTTAAACTAATGTTGTAGTTATGACAAGCAGTCAGGTGTGAAGGCTGCCAGAAAATCCAATCTGCTACAAAGAAACATCATGGAGGAAACCTAAAACAGTACAGCAAGTACAATGCGAGACACATGTGCCCAAAAGGAATTCTGTGTCAGTTGTTTAGACACATTTTGGCTATAATAAGGATGATGTTAACCGAAACGTACAGTAGTAGTTGAAAGTGGAATAATCCTGCATAGCCGAAATTAATCGTAATTTGTATTTTTGCCATAATAGTTACAATGCCAACTACTGTGAGTTGTAATGACAATTAGCTACAGTCACAGACAGTCCCAAAGTGTTAATGAGCAAAGATGGTTAGTGTAAAAATGAAATAAACTGTGATTTTATTTTTTTTAACTACCAAAAAAAAATTTTTTTGCAGCGTTTATATGACAACAATGTTTTAGAGGCTACAAATCGGTCTAAAAGTGATAGTTTCTAAAAACAGTCAGTAATCTATGTAAAATATTTAAACATTTTTAAAAAAATTCTGTTTTAAACATACTTTTCATGCAGCTGTAAAAAGAGTTTAATCACTGACTGTAAAAAATGGCTGAAACAATGATTAGATTAAATTAATATTATTAGAAAAAAATCGATTTTAAATTATGTTGCTTTGATTAATCGTTTAATGAGTGTAACCTATAAAAAATGATGCGAGCGATGGTATGTGGATGCAGTGGTGTGAGTGGGGGTGAACAGTGGTTAATTAATTTATTTTTTCTAATTTTTGTCAATGAGGACATGCTAAAAGTGCAATTTCAATTTTGATGATGTGCATTTCTTTGAAATACAAACCCTGTTTCCATATGAGTTGGGAAATTGTGTTAGATGTAAATATAAACGGAATACAATGATTTGCAAATCATTTTCAACCCATATTCAGTTGAATATGCTACAAAGACAACATATTTGATGTTCAAACTGATAAACATTTTTTTTTTGCCATGAAATATTCACAGTCTATAAAGTGCGTTTTATCCGATAGCTCGATTAGTCGATCAAGCTAATTGATAGATTACTTGATTACTAAAATAATCGATAGCTGCAGCTCTACTGTAAAACAATGCAGAGTTGTCTTAACCAAGTGAGGACCTAAATTGTAAAGTTGCTTACTTCATGTTAGAAAAGAAAGACTTCATATACTGTAATGATTATTGTGACCAAATGCATCACAGTTAGATTAAATTTGATGAAAATATGCCTGCAACTAGACTGTAAAGTTTGGTTTAAGCTTCTGTGTTCAAGCGACAGCGCTCAAGCCGCCGGCTCTCTCCTCCCTTTTCAAAACCTACTGTTCAATGACAAATTAAAAAGAAAAACATGTGCAGAGTGCATCCAAAATGAGTCCTCTGATATTCTCGGTCCAATGAGGTATGTTGAGCTATCGTGCAAGGTCACAAATGAAGGCGATTTTAAGCAGAGAGGTTTTAGGCAAACTCACTAGCCAGTTTTCTCCCCCAGATTTTAAATGAATTGCAATGTAAGACATTTCAAAGGCATTTCACTGTAATTCATATTAGTAAATTGCAGAACTCCCCTTCTGATGCTAAAATGACCTCAGCTGTGTGATCTACATTCATATTTACATTACAAGGAGTCCATTTGGATTTAATGTCCCCCCTAAATATGGTGTCGGTCTAATTTTAGGTAAACAAATTCTAATGTAGAAAACATGTCACTACAAGTCATTTGTATGTTTCCTTTTTACACATGGTGCTGTGGTCTTTTGACAAAAGTGTATCACTGATACTAATAATAGCGACAGTTCAACACCACCCACTTCCATATTTTTATCTCGCGACAGTATGTATTCCGTTGGAGGGATATCTGCAAGCATACACGCTGACCGGCTGCGAGAAGAAGGCATGGGCTCCAACGAAAATGCGGTGCACTTTGCCAACCAGGACTACGAGGCGCTAAAGCAACAGTGCCTGGAGTCGGGTTGCCTTTTCGAAGACCCCTGTTTCCCAACTGAGCCCCCATCGCTTGGCTTCAAGGAGCTGGCCCCATACTCTGCAAAAACCAGAGATGTCGAATGGATGAGACCCACAGTGAGGCAACCTTTTACCTTATTAGATCACAGCAGCCATTTTAACGTTGTAAAATAGTAAATGGTGTTACACAGGCAGGAGTAATGACATTAAATGGTCTGTTTGCAACTTGCTCACAGCTACATTGTCCAAACCCAAAAATAGAACAAGAACATCATCATTAGTGTTTATGTGTATATATTTTTCACAATCACTAAATATATTGAATAAAAATGGCTCGTTTGGAAAACGCTGTCTTGTCCACACGTACATACAGAAAGTGCATGCACACAGTTAAGTAGTCCAAGAGAAGCAACTAACAATTTGCAGTGATGATGTTATGATATACAGTACATTCAATGATAGCTAATGTTAGTAGCTTTGTTAAACTGCTATCATTAGTTGACCACACACAAAGCTTGTGCATGTGTGTTACGTACGGACAGATTTTATGTCATTATGTGCTGAAAGCCGGTAGAAGCCGGGTTATAATGCATACAACACGCTGGAAAGTTAACTCCAGAGTTTTCAAACAGTTTCTTTAAAAAAGTTACATTAAAGTGCACTTTAACACTTGTCCGTAAAGCAGTAATGCATAAAGAAGCAGAACGTATCTCCCTTGTAATACATTGTGGTCACCTACAACCATGCATTTTAATTAGGGTTATATTTAATTTAGGTTTGAGATAGTTTACTATGAAAAAAATACTGCTTAAAAACTTTTTCATGCCTAGAATGGTTTATAAAGTTGGTACATTGGCTGCATGCTTTGCAATAACAAGTATATTGTTACAATTAGAAGTGTAGTGTGAAGTGAGGAGACTTTAGCTTGTTTTACTGTAATATGTTTTATTATGTGATATCATTTATGTTCTTATAAACACTGACAATTTGACATTATCAGTAAATTGTATAATAGGTCGGATCTGCTCATTACTTTGTATTTTACTTCTACTTGCCTCTAATTACGCCATACCATGTCTCTCAAATAACATTGCACAGCAGTTGAGACTGTTTATGTTGAAGAATGGAATTTAAACAGAGCAAACAACATATCAGTGACGATTTTATAACATATCAAGAACGTCTGAAAATGCAGACGGAATCGGACAAGTTGTGGCAGGGGTCTGTCAGACCACTGCAGCTGTCTGCATTCTCTGACCACTCCCCTGCCATGACATTTGTTTACATGATTAGTCCTTGGCAGTCGAGGTGTAAGAATAGTATGCCGGCAAGATCCTAACATAAATATTCTTGTACATGTGAATTGTATTTAAATTAGTGTACTGTGCATATAATTCAAATGCATCTGTGAATGCGATTAATCAGTTTATCCTAAACTTTTTTTCATTTCCCCCAAAAGGAACTAGTGGGTCAGCCTCAGTTCATTGTGGATGGTGCCACCAGGACGGACATCTGTCAGGGGGCATTGGGTGAGTCCACTTTGGCCAAATTACTTATCAAGTCCTGTGTTCAACCCCCAATCGGAACGTCAGCAAGAGGATAATGTTGTTTACAAATATATTTAAGTACAATTCAATTACAGTTTCACATTACAATGTTGCTTCCGTCGCTGATTTAAGACAACAATGTGGCTCGTGTCCCAAATGTGACCATAGTATGAACAAATATACTACTAAGTATAGTGGCCATAAACAATGAGCTTCTACAGCAGGGGTGTCCAGAGTGTGGCACAGGGGCCACCTGTAGCCTGTGACTCATTTGTCCTTGGCCTTAGGTACATTACAAAGAACACCAGCAAAAATTGAGAAAACAGCAAGAAACGAATGACAAAAAGCAAACATGTTGAAATCAGACAATAATAACGACACAAAGCTTTGTCTTATTGTCAAAACACGCTTGACTGCGGACACTGACACCTGTGTTCCAGCAGCTTCCAATTCATTGCAGACCTGCTTTTTGGTGGTTCTCGGTTGACTCTTGAGTCTTGATCATCCTGACCAATTTTCTCTCAACAGCAGGTTGAAACAAGTACTTGCTCCAATCACTTTATCACAAAAAAATAAGAGTTGTAGAAATTATTGGAAACTCAAGACAGCCATGACATTATGTTCTTTACAAGTGTATGTAAACTTTTGACCACGCTTTCTTTGCACATTTCTGCTCGCTATTTCCCGCGCTTGTCGCTCCCCAGTAACTGGACGCCATTGCAGTTCCTCAATCTACGGAACTGGCCGAGGGTCAAAAAGGAGTCACAACGTTAATTGCGCGTTTTTTATATATATATATATATATATATATATATATATATATATATATATATATATATATTAAATATATATATATATATATATATATATATATATATATATATATATATATATATATATATATATATATATATATATATATATATATATATATATATATATATATATATATATATATAACGTTAATTGATGAGTGTTAAAAAAATGATTGCCGTTAAAGGACCTTATCGTTAACGTGTTATCGCATTAACTTTGACAGCCCTAATATTGTGTGTGTGTGTGTTATATATATATATATATATATATATATATATATACGCGATAACACGTTAACGATAAGGTCCTTTAACGGCAATCATTTTTTTAACGCGCAATTAACGTGTGTGTGTGTGTGTGTGTGTGTGTGTGTATATATATATATATATATATATATATATATATATATATATATATATATTATATACACACGCACACAAAATATTAGGGCTGTCAAAGTTAACGCGATAACACGTTAACTACCGCATAAGGTCCTTTAACGGCAATAATTTTTTTAACGCGCAATTAACGTTGTGACTCCTTTTTGACCCTCGGCCAGTTCCGTAGATTGAGGAACTGCAATGGCGTCCAGTTACTGGGGAGCGACAAGCGCAGGAAATAGCCAGCAGAAATTTACAAAGAAAGCGGGACATTATAGAAGTCTCAGGTCCAAAGCCATGGCAAGTTGTTTTAAGGACAAGACAAGACAATTTAATCTTCAATCGCTGTGGGATGTCATCATTGGATCGAACGCTGCTGGCGAGCTTTGCCGCTTGTAGAGAGGAGGAGCTTCACGTCCGTGTTTACATTACAGTTGAGTGTATTACTAACATAAAATGTAGATTGTTGCTGCTTTATTAAGATGGAATAAAAGCTCAGCAAAAAACAAGACAGTAGTAAGGAATTGGAGACTTTCTTCAAAATATGTCTAGTCTTTTCTCATACCAATCACACATGTCCAGTGTCGGGCGAAATTCTGTATCCCTGCCGCGGTGGCTTCAAAATAACAACGCTACGCTTCACATCTACCATGAATTGATTTACGTGGACCCCGACTTAAACAAGTTGAAAAACTTATTCGGGTGTTACCATTTAGTGGTCAATTGTACGGAATATGTACTGAATTGTGCAATTTACTAATAAAAGTTTCAATCAATCAATCAAAAAGGTCTAACCAACAAAACAAACAAAAAATTGGCTTAGAATATGATCATGTTTTGTCAAATATGTTTTGTAATGTGATTGTGATATTTCTACCTAAATAAATGTTTTCTGGCAGATTTAAATAAAGTGTATTGTAGTAGCGGTGGCAATATGACGGCGGCAGACTGTCTTTAAACAAATCAGCCTTTTATTTATTTCACAAATAGCACAGTCAAACTAAATAGACAGAAGTGCAACACACACACACACACAACGGCTCCATCCTCGAACACTTTCTCTTTTTCGACTCCTTCTTCGCTCCCACTGAGAATGGGTTTAATACTGCAGTTGGCAACACTAAATTGGCCATAGTGTGTTAATGGGAGTGTGAATGTTTGTCTATCTGTGTTGGCACTGCGATGAGGTGACGACTTGTCCAGAGTGTACCCTGCTTTCCACCAAAATGCAGCTGGGATAGGCTCAAGCCACCCCCGTAAACCCGAGAGGGACAAGCGGGAGAAAATGGATGAATGGATGGCATGCTGCCACTGCCCTTTGTAGCCTACATCGGGTAATTACAGTTCACTACACAATATTAACATCGCCACAGTATATTATTTTATAACCTATTCTGATTGATAGTCCGCAATTACTGAATGTGTAACACGCTGAATATTACATTTTAGTAATGCATAAAGAAGGTTAAAAAAATGTCATGCAGCAAAACAAATATGATTAACTCGTACAACACGTAATGTACAGAATATCAGAAGCTTTTATTCCCATTGAAATATCAAATATTACATGATCAAACATCTTTGACAATCAAAGTATGATCGTAACAATCCACATTTTGTGTTACTAATGCGTAAATCTGGTATCTACACATGGAGGTGTAGCTCCTCCTCTGAATGCAAGTGCTCCTACAGCAGGAATACAAATTATATATTCTTACAAAATACAAATTCTGGCAAGACTCATTGCTGGTCATTTTTTGTATTGTCTTTAAAAGCTTGTTTTTTGTCCTTTTTGTGTTGAAGTGAAGTGAAGTGAATTACATTTATATAGCGCTTTTTCTCAAGTGACTCAAAGCGCTTTACATAGTGAAACCCAATATCTAAGTTACATTCAAACCAGTGTGGGTGGCACTGGGAGCAGGTGGGTAAAGTGTCTTGCCCAAGGACACAACGGCAGTGACTAGGATGGCGGAAGCGGGGATCGAACCTGCAACCCTCAAGTTGCTGGCACGGCCGCTCTACCAACCGAGCTATACCGCTGGTTGAGCTGTTTAAAAAAGGATAATGTGTAAAAAATAAATAATTAAAGTAAAGTAATTGTCCAGTCATGGTATTAAAACTTGAAAATGATCTGTCAAGGGTTGGTTTTTGGCTGAGACCAGAGATTTCGGCCTGGAAAAAATTGGTGACCACTGATGTAGACAAAAAGTCTGAGTCTGTCTGCCTAAAGCCAAATATTTTTTAGAGTGTTGCATATTGTTCCAATGTGTGGCACCTTGAGACAAGAATATGTTGATTGACAGTCTAAAAGTAACATGTCTTCCTTCAGTCGTTATTTTTGCAGTTTTATGCATTTTCATGATTAGAAAATAAAAAAATCACAAATCGAATCGCAATCGCAATTTTAGAGAGAAAAATGGCAATTAGGTTTTTTCCTCAAAATCGTGCAGCCTCATTGGCCATGAGATCATTGGACATGTCTTTTTTATGGTTAAAACAAAAAGATGAGCAAAAAACATGAAAAGCAAAACAAATATGTTTAGTACAAATGAAAGTCTGTGATTCCAAAATTCAGTAAATGCTTTATTCACATAAGCCACAAAGCGGATTAGAAGCAGACAATAATTGGACAGCTGCTGTTATTTACATTTTTTAAAAACGTATCATATATAACTTAAAACTACCAGGAGGCCGATTAATTGAACAATGGCGTTGAGCATTTACTGTAATTTAATTTCCTGCCTTGTAGGAGACTGCTGGCTCTTGGCAGCTATTGGCTCTCTCACCCTAAACGATAAGCTGCTTCACCGTGTTGTACCACATGGCCAGTCCTTCCAAGATAACTATGCTGGAATTTTCCACTTTCAGGTACATTAGGGATATACATTTTTCCTTTTTTGTGTCGACTGGTGGATGTCGTTGATAACTTTGAATTGTTTTAATAGTTCTGGCAGTTTGGCGACTGGGTAGATGTTGTCATAGATGATCGACTGCCTGTCAAAGAGAGCGAGCTGATGTTTGTCCATTCTGCGGAGGGCAATGAGTTCTGGAGTGCCTTGCTGGAGAAAGCTTATGCCAAGTAGGTATTTTAGAAGCATGCGCCGGCTTTAAATTATTAAGCTGAGTGCATGTACTGTAAGTACGAAGTGTAAATCTCAACGCATCAGGAAGTGCTGCAGTTTCCCGTCAATATTGATGAGCAGTAAGAGTATTTTGTTTTTCTTTCTATCAGGCTGAATGGCTCCTATGAGGCTCTGTCGGGAGGAAGCACCACTGAAGGTTTCGAGGACTTCACAGGGGGTGTGTCTGAGAGTTACGATCTCGGTAAAGCTCCGAGAGATCTGTACAAGATCATGGGCAAAGCTTTAGAGAGGGGCTCTCTGCTGGGCTGCTCAATTGATGTAAGTGTTCAACTATAATGTTGCCTTCCAGGAAACTAGGCCATCAGAAATGTCAAACTTTGGTTAATTGACGCACTCTCAAAATTAGGCTTGTGGCAAATCAGCGCTCCAGCTTTACCAAGATAATGTAACAATGCGATGTCATACAACCATTAGTTTAAGTGTTGTTTTTAGTTGTGTATAATTAAATAATTGCTACTTTTGGTGGTAATGTGACACTCATAGTACTGTAAGAATGGTTAGAGTAATGCATCCTAAAAATATAATTGTGGCCTATATTGTTATTTGTAAGAGATGGAGATGTGGTGGTGATCCAACAGTAATTTGTTTTGTTTTTTTATTTGTTGAAGTTTGCCAATGCGGCCCGGCTGCATGTTGATTTTTATATGGTCCGCAGGCCAGGTGTTGGACACATGTTGACGAGCTCTTACCTTTTTACTTCACCTACATGGAAATTAGTATGGTTATGTATTCCTCTTTGTATTAAGTTATTCAATAAAATGTATTGTTATTTACAGTTTCAAAGGGCACACACAAAATGATTGTGTTTGTTAGCCATGTTTTGGTTTACTTTTGATTAAACGTTTTGAGGACCTTTTTAAACGGCACGTGAGCTATTTAGTTACTTTCCAGCAGTTTGAACTAAAAGTATGAAAAACACTAAAAAATACAAGCGCATGTTTCTCGAGTGCACTTTGAAGATCAATCCTTGTGTTGTTGATCATGTGGTATACTGAGCTGCACATTAATAATTAAAATACATTTTTATCTCCTTCAATAGAGTGACTACATAAGCAGTTTACATTTAATAGGTGTGATTGGGGAATTTATTTTCCCATATTCGTTTTGTGTGCAAAGCCTACCCCAGTATATATTAGTGGCACAGTC
Source organism: Entelurus aequoreus (assembly GCF_033978785.1). Taxonomy (NCBI): domain Eukaryota; kingdom Metazoa; phylum Chordata; class Actinopteri; order Syngnathiformes; family Syngnathidae; genus Entelurus; species Entelurus aequoreus. The sequence goes on along the minus strand of NC_084739.1, from coordinate 26,266,764 downwards.
TATCCCTTATTCCACCTCGATGAACCTGCTCGAAAAGCAAATACAGTGGCTCTTTCTGTTTTGGGTTTGGCCTCAATGAAGTTTAGTTATTTTAGCTTTTTATTGACTTTAAATGTTTACAAATGTCTGTTGTGAGTTGCTCCCATTTCCAAAAAAACAATGATTAATTCAATCGAAAATACAATGACTCCCACTGGACTCACACAATCGGTTCTATGCAGTAATACTGTGGTTTTTATATTAATTATGCATTTGATTTATTATGCATGGGTGGTGGCTGCTTCCGGTCCATGTTGCATGATTGTTGACTTAAGGCGTTATGGAGTGAGATTTACGCCTGTTATCTATCAAGCAGACCTTCTGTAAATTAGTCTCATAGCTTTACACTGAAGCTGTTGCCATTCACATTGAAAACACTTTCACAATGTTTCTTTCCAAGTTAATTCACACTCTGTGTATAATTTTTTCATAACAGATCACAAGTGCTTTTGACATGGAAGCTGTAACATTCAAGAAGCTGGTGAAAGGCCATGCCTATTCAGTCACTGGATTGAAAGAGGTACGCCTGCATGAAACGCAGCGGTTGTTTGCATTCAAGGTTGGAGGTTACCCATCATTTCGTTGCCACACAGGTGGACTACCGTGGAAGACTGGAGCATTTAATCCGAATTCGTAATCCTTGGGGCCAGGTGGAGTGGACCGGCGCCTGGAGTGACAAGTAAATCAATCTATATTGATGTTGTTCCTTTTTATTCAACGGTTATCCTATCATATGATGTTGACCACTTCTCTGTTTAGTTCCCCCGAATGGGAAAAAATTGACCCATCCGAACGAGAGGACCTGCATCTGAGGATGGAAGATGGGGAGTTCTGGTAAGTGTTACTGTAAAATAAAAAAGTATGAGTATGTTTTATACGAACAACTAATATTAAATATTAGATTGAGGTTAGGATTAGTGTTGGTCTTTAAAGGGCAGAGAACTATTTTTGGTCATTTAAGTCAAAAAGGGACAAGTGGTACAAAAAGGATGGATGGATGGGCTTCACTGGAAGGCAATAAACCCATGACATGAACCCATGAAAAAATAAAAAGTATGCCGATATATCATTTTTACCTCCACCTAGTGGCGAAAAATGCATAAGGCAAGAGGTAGGGTTTTCCCCCCATGAGTAAGTTTGATTGATAATAAACACAATCACGCAAAAACTAAGGCATACTTTTTCTTTTTTTAAACATGAACATGATGTTAAAGTTTTTTAATAAATACCTTGAATGCATACATATTATTTTCCTTCTTGCGCCTCTTTGACACCATAACACCATTTACACCATTTAAATTAAAATGAATACTGTATTTAATTGTGGTAATCAAATTAAATCCACATCTGCACTGTTTAATCTGAATTTAAAATGTAATTGTTTGATTTACATGACACTGGGAATAGAACTATAATTGTATAACATTTGTCCATTCTTGTCAGATGATTAATGCCATAAACATAATTACTACTAGGTACCTGTACACAAAAATCAGGGGAGTTACGGTAGTGTAGTGTGATGGCACAAATGAACCTGAGTGCAAAGCAGTGTGGCTGTGGGCCGTCATAGTTAATCTACTTTCACATTTATACATGTCATAATGTAAAGGAAACTGTCCTTTGCCAGAAATCCTCCTTGTTCTCATAAAATGCTGATACTATCTTTCCACATTGACTGTACCAGTAGTTTTGTGCTCAGTCCTGTGATAAATAGTATGTCAATTATTACTAGGGATGTCCGATAATGGCTTTTTGCCGATATCCTATATGCCGATATTGTCCAACTCTTTAATTACCGATACCGATATCAACCGATACCGATATATACAGTCGTGGAATTAACACATTATTATGCCTAATTTGGACAACCAGGTATGGTGAAGATAAGGTACTTTTTAAAAAAATGAATCAAATAAAATAAGATAAATAAATTAAAAACATTTTATTGCATAAAAAAGAAAGTAAAACAATATAAAAACAGTTACATAGAAACTAGTAATTAATGAAAATTTGTAAAATTAACTGTTAAAGGTCAGTATTATTAGTGGACCAGCAGCACGCACAATCATGTGTGCTTACGGACTGTATCCCTTGCAGACTGTATTGATATATGTTGATATATAATGTAGGAACCAGAATATTAATAACAGAAAGAAACAACCCTTATGTGTGAATGAGTGTAAATGGGGGAGGGAGGTTTTTTGGGTTGGTGCACTAATTGTAAGTGTATCTTGTGTTTTTTATGTGGATTTAATAAAAAAAATTAAAAAACCGATACTGATAATAACAAAACCGATACTGATAATTTCCGATATTACATTTTAACGCATTTATCGGCTGATAATATCGGCAGACCGATATTATCGGACATCTCTAATTATTACAAATATTTTTTAGTCCTTTAATGTCTGGACATTTTTTTGAAGTTTAAAACGAGTGCCTTTATAAAGGGTTAAACAAGTGTAAGTCCACAGTTATGTTTTTTTCCTTCTAACAGATGGGTATTGATATCCTCATTTACAGAATAGATCAATTCTAAAAAGTCATCATACTCATTTTGACTGCAATTCTATCATCTTCCTTTCATCCAGGATGGCCTTCAGTGAGTTTCTCAGGCAGTTTTCCCGTCTTGAAATCTGCAACCTGACCCCTGACGCTCTAAAGGAGGACACTCTGAGCCACTGGAACACCATCAAGTTTCACGGCACATGGAGGAAAGGCAGCACCTCCGGAGGCTGCAGGAACCATCCTAGTGAGCCCTGTTTCTTACACAAGCTTCTTTCTAAGTAGATGATCTTCACATCAGCGCCGCAACTCTTGCAGACACATTCTGGATCAACCCTCAGTACAAGATCACATTGCTGGAGGAAGATGACGACCCAGAGGATGAGGACGTCGCCTGTAGTTTTTTGGTAGCTCTGATGCAGAAGGACCGCCGTAAGTATCGGCGCCAAGGTCAGGATATGCACACCATCGGCTTTGCGCTGTACGAGGTAAGAGTGGCGACGATTATAGTGTTGCTCTCGGTGTTATTAATTCGACTTAATGTTCCATTTTTGTCTTTTATGTGTTCTTGCAGATTCCAGAGGAGGTAAGCCAGCATCAATAGTGTCATAAAGACTTTGATTACAGAGTGTTTATTGTTGTGTTTGTAGTTTGCAAGAGTATCCAAGTAAAATATTGAGTAACCTTACTTAAAATATTAAAGACTTCTCCTAATATAATCTAGTGCAGTTTTACGCTTCTGAAAACTCCAACAGCTATGTCATTAAATAATATCTCTTTATAGTAATTAGATGTTGGATATTTAAAATATATATATTTTTTTGTAAATAACCGCTTTGAATTTGATTAATTTCATACAGTTTATCTAAATAAATAAAAAAGTCCATCCAGTGCGTGTGATTGTAAATGATGAATTGACCTACCTAGTTTCCTCCTTCCTTCAGTTTCGAGGCTGCCAGAATGTTCATCTGAAAAAGAATTTCTTCCTGAGCAATCAATCGTGCGCTCGCTCCGAGACTTTCATTAACCTGCGGGAGGTGAGCACACGACTGCGTCTTCCTCCCGGAGAGTACCTTATCGTTCCCTCCACCTTTGAGCCGGGTAAAGAGGCCGACTTTGTGCTCCGAGTCTTCACTGAGAAGCAATCCGAAACGGAGTATGTGTTTTTTCCTCACCGTTTTGCTTCAAAAGACATTCTCTACGCATAGACAGCAAATAATAATTTAATTGTTACTTGCAGAGAGCTTGATGATGAAATCTCTGCGGATTTCGGAGAAGACGTATGTGATACACATCGGAAGGAATTTTACCAGATCTGATAATTTACTACATAATGTTGTTAAATATTAAACTACTTTCCCTACAGGATGAAGTTACTGAAGATGACATTGATGAATCCTTTAAATCAATGTTTGCCCAACTAGCAGGAGAGGTAGGCTTTAACACATTTGTCATTTTGTTACTACTCACATGTACAGTATATTATTACAGTGGTACCTCAACTTCAGAGTGCCCCAACTTACGAGTGTTTTGAGATGGGAGCTGTCTCTTGGCTAATTGTTATGTTTTAAGTTGCAAGTAAAAATTTGTGTTACAGTGAACCCCGTAATTCCAGACCAAAACATCTGGTCTTACTCGCTAGCATTAGCTTATAGCTAGAGATGGACACAACTTTGTTTTCCAGTAATGAGAAGGAAGAAAGGGAGTGTAAAGGACGCTGCTGTAAAGAGGCAGATGTTAATTTATTGAATTAAAGAAAAAATCAAAAACATAACAGAGGGTGTCGCCAACTTCTAACGCCAACCTTGAATGTTGAAATAATATACAAACTGCAAACATATTTATCCATGAAAATATGGAGAAGCTGCTGATGGTGTGTTGACAGTCCTTTGTTCAAGATACATTCTGTACATTATCATATTACATTCAATTGTACATTCAATTGTATTGTCTTTTATTAGGGCTGTCAAACCATTAAAATATTTAATCGCGATTAGTAGCTGGGATAGTCTCCAGCACCCCCCATGACTGTGAGAAGGACCTGCGGTAGGAAAGGGATGGATGGATAGCAGCAGTTTAAAGTTAAAGTTAAAGTACCAATGATTGTCACACACACACTAGGTGTGGTGAAATTTGTCCTCTGCATTTGACCCATCCCCTTGTTCACCCCATGGGAGGTGTGGGGAGCAGTGGGCAGCAGCGGTGCCGCGCCCGTGAATCATTTTTGGTGATTTAACCCCCAATTCCAACCCTTGATGCTGAGTGCCAAGCAGGGAGGTAATGTGTCCCATTTTTATAGTCTTTGGTATGACTCGGCCGGGGTTTGAACTCACAACCTACCGATCTCAGGGCGGACACTCTAACCACTAGGCCACTGAGTTTGTACATAGTTAACTCAAAATTAATTGCGATTGATCACAAATATAATTTTTGTGGTGTTCAGATACCAGTTTCACACACTAATAACACAAAATATGGATTGTTATGATCATGGTTTGATTGTTAAAGATGTTTGCTAATGTAATCTGTGATATTTCTACCTAAATAAATGTCTCATACTCTGTACATCACATCTTGTACAAGTTAAGTTAATTCATATTTCTGCATGACAATATCTTAACCTTCTCTATTTATGAATAAAACGTAATATTCAGCCTGCTAAACCTTCAATGAGTACAGGTTGTAAAATAATATACACTTCATGTCAATCTGCCAGAAAACATGTATTTAGGAAAAATATCACAGATTACATTACAAAACATCTTTCATGCTGGTAATGTAAGACGATTTTAATTTTGTTACGGTAGTTAGACCGGATTTGATGCATAGCACTATTATTGTGAAGCCAGAACTGCGTGATTGGTATGACAAGAGGTGTCTTGACATGTTTTGACGATGTGAAAGTCTCATATAAAAATGACTCTAGACATCCTGCTTACCGTCTTTTCTCGTGAGCTTTTATTCCATTTTACTTAAGCAGTTAGTGTGGGGCGGGGTGGCTCGGTTGGTAGAGTGGCCGTGCCAGCAACATGAGGGTTCCAGGTTTGATTCCTGCTTCCTAGTCCTAGTCACTGCTGTTGTGTCCTCGGGCAAGACACTTAACCATCTTCTCCCAGTGCCACCAACACTGGGTTAAATGTAGCTTAAAGATGTATATATTGGGTTTAACTATGTAAAGCGCTTTGAGTCGGGCAGCACGGTGGGAGAGGGGTTAGTGCATCTGCCTCACAATACGAAGGTCCTGGGTTCGATCCTGCGCTCGGGATCTTTCTGTGTGGGGTTTGCATGTTCTCCCTGTGACTGCGTGGGTTCCCTCCGGGTACTCCGGCTTCCTCCCACCTCCAAAAACATGCACCTGGGGATAGGTTGATTGGCAACACTAAATAGTCCCTAGTGTGTGGATGTTGTCTGTCTATCAGTGTTGGCCCTGCAGTGAGGTGGCGACTTGTCCAGGGTGTACCCCGCCTTCCGCCCGAATGCAGCTGAGATAGGCTCCAGCACCCCCTGCAACTCCGTAAGGGACAAGCGGTAGAAAATGGATGGATGGAAGCGCTTTGAGTCACTAAAAAAATGCTATATAAATAAAATTCACTATCTACATCTAATGTTATCAGTGCACTCAACCGTAATCCTAACATGGAAGTGAAGCTCCACCTCTCTGCAAGCGGCAAAGTGCGCTATCAGGCAGTTCTTCCAATGATGTCGTCTCACGGTGATCGAAGATAAAATTGTCTTTTCATGTCAGGAGAACGACCTGCCATGGCTTTGAACAGGAGATTTCCATAATGTCCCCTTTTCTTTGTGCATTTCTGTTGTGCATTTTTATGTTATAGAAACATATAGCATATAGTTATCGTGTTAACTTTGACAGGCCTATTTTTTATACAATATTTTTTTATCAAAAAAGTTAGTTTCTCTTGTTAAAATTATGTTTTGGGGGGCTAAGCACTTATTAAATTGATTTTAGTTGAGTTGCGATACAATTGTTTTGTGTTAAGAGCTCTGTCACAGAACCAATTCAGCTTGTAAGCATGTATTATCATTATTACTATTATGCATATTATATAACATTTGCACAGTTATGCTGGTACCATGTGTAAGGCAGAGTAATTTTTAAATAAAATCATTTATATGTCTGCCAGGACATGGAGATTTCCATTCGGGAGCTGAGGACCATTCTAAACAGAGTCATGTGCCGTCGTGAGTTTTGTTTATATTTTCAGTGATGGATTGGTAGCGTAAGACTTGACAATGCATCTGTAGCCTGTTTCCATTGTAGTGTATATAATGTATTTCCTGGAAGGAATGTGTACCTCCACTTATGGTAAGTTTGTTTTGTTTTAGACAAAGATCTGAAGACGGATGGCTTTAGTATGGAATCATGCAGAACCATGGTCAACCTCATGGATGTATCCTCAGGAATGAATACGAAAGCATGTTTACTGTGACTGTGTTAAAATGTTAGCGTTGTACTGATTGCTGTTAAATACCATAACACCATGTTTTATCAGAAGGATGGAAGTGCTCGTCTGGGGCTGTTGGAGTTCCAGATTCTTTGGAATAAGATCCGAAAGTGGCTGGTTAGTGTTAATGTTAAATGTGCGTGACAAGCATTTTAACTACACTGACCATATGTTTATATTTTATTTACAGCTTGTTTTTAGACAGTTCGATCTTGACAAGTCTGGTGCAATGAGTTCATATGAAATGCGACTGGCTGTGGAGGGAGCAGGTGCAAATGTTCACTCTTTTTTTCATATATTAAATAATTATTCTTATATTACCTTTTATATGATTGTCCCCATCCTTTGCAGGTTTTAAACTAAACAACAAACTGAACCAGATTCTTGTAGCCCGGTATGCAGAGAATGAGATGATTGACTTTGATAACTTCATCTGTTGCTTAGTGAAGCTTGAGGCCATGTTCAGTGAGTGCCAGCCGTCATGTTATTTTACACATGCGGACACATTTTTTCGAGCAAGTAACTTATTAATGACATTTTCCACAGGGTCTTTCAAGCAGTTTGACAAAGAGACATCAGGAGTGGCTGAACTGACTCTAACAGAGGTACGTTTTATTTTTACGGTCCATTTTTATTGTTTAATGTATTTTGTCATTTCTTTCATTTATTTTGAACACAAAAAACAAACCTAGCCTCTCTAATACAATATGTTTAAAAAAAAAAACAACAATAGTAAAAAAAATATTAACAAAACATAGTGTGTGTCCAAAAAGGAGCAGGAAGAAGCAAAGGCTTATAATGTCCTGCCTCGCCACTCTGATATGATATTAATATTAATCTGCTCCTTTATCATCAAAACAATACACCACAACCTTTTTTAATATTTGGTCTATAAATACAGGATACATATCATATATAAATATATCCATGATGAGTCACAATAAACCCAATATCATTTCATCAAATGTAGTTAATATACACTATCGTTCAAAAGTTTGGGGTCACCCAAAAATTTTGTGGAATAGCCTTCATTTCTAAGAACAAGAATAGACTGTCGAGTTTCAGATGAAAGTTCTCTTTTTCTGGCCATTTTGAGCGTTTAATTGACCCCACAAATGTGATGCTCCAGAAACTCAATCTGCTCAAAGGAAGGTCAGTTTTGTAGCTTCTGTAACGAGTCAAACTGTTTTCAGATGTGTGAACATGATTGCACAAGGGTTTTCTAATAATCAATTAGCCTTCTGAGCCAATGATCAAACACATTGTACCATTAGAACACTGGAGTGATAGTTGCTGGAAATGGGCCTCTATACACCTATGTAGATATTGCACCAAAAACCAGACATTTGCAGCTAGAATAGTCATTTACCACATTAGCAATGTATAGAGTGTATTTCTTTAAAGTTAAGACTAGTTTAAAGTTATTTTCATTGAAAAATAAGGACATTTCAATGTGACCTCAAACTTTTGAACGGTAGTGTAAATACATTAGAACCTTAAAGAGAAACTGCACTTTTTTTTTAAAATATTGCCTCTCTTTCACAATCATTATGAAAGACATGACAAAGAATGGATTTTTTAAAAAGCATCCCAACTTGTAAATAAAAGTCCGCTTATTCTCTTTTTCGCCCATAAAATCCAACAAAAAACCATTCAAAAACCGCCAACTATACTACATTTACATTTTGTGACTTGAATATTAACCAAGTATTAGTGATATTGTTACTCTAACCGCTAACGCAGACGAACAATATAGTGACTTCCGTGTCTCCCTTTGTTTACATCATCGAGTGGTCTGCTGCTTTCTCGCTTCATTGCTCCCTGTAAGTTTATTCTAGATCATAAACCATGCATCTCACCTGGGCATGAGACATCTGAGTAGGTATTCCGAGAAGTTGGTACACTTTGACAGCGATTTAGGACCCAAAACTGGCAAGGACGACAAGAAAAGACGCGTGTTCCCCCCGACCCCCCACCCCCTTTCTTTGTGAGGATTATGAGACATTTTTCATCTAAATGGGAATATATGAACATCCTAGCAGTCTGCGTCCTAATGACGGCAGACTTTGCACAGTAAGTGATGTTTTATTATGTTTGTTGGCTCTCATGAAATATGCAGTGAGTAATAATCAGTATTGGGAAAACAATGTAAACATTGTGATGTGTTTTTTAAATTAATGCACATCAGGGGGCGGCATGGCGTAGTAGGTAGAGCGCCCGTGTCAGAAACCTGAGGGTTGCAGGTTCGCTCCCCGCCTCTTACCATGCCGTTGTGTCCTTGGGCAGGACACTTCACCCTTGCCCTCGGTGCCGCTCACACCGGTGAATGAATGTTGAATGAATGATAGGTGGTGGTCGGAGGGGCCGTAGGCGCAAATTGGCAGCCACGCTTCTGTCAGTCTACCCCAGGGCAGTTGTGGCTATGAAAGTAGCTTACCACCACCAGGTGTGAATGAATGATGAGTTTTTAACATGTAAAGCGACTTTGGGTACTTAGAAAAGCGCTATATAAATCCCAGGTATTATTATTATTATTATATGCTTAAAATGATCAAAATACGTAAATATTAAAAGTTATTATAGATGTGCCTGTTACTACATTACATATACACTACCGTTCAAAAGTTTGGGGTCACATTGAAATGTCCTTATTTTTGAAGGAAAAGCACTGTAATTTTCAATGAAGATAACTTTAAACTAGTCTTAACTTTAAAGAAATACACTGTATACATTGCTAATGTGGTAAATGACTATTCTAGCTGCAAATGTCTGGTTTTTGGTGCAATATCTACATAGGTGTATAGAGGCCCATTTCCAGCAACTATCACTCCAGTGTTCTAATGGTACAATGTGTTTGCTCATTGGCTCAGAAGGCTAATTGATGATTAGAAAACCCTTGTGCAATCATGTTCACACATCTGAAAACAGTTTAGCTCGTTACAGAAGCTACAAAACTGACCTTCCTTTGAGCAGATTGAGTTTCTGGAGCATCACATTTGTGGGGTCAATTAAACGCTCAAAATGGCCAGAAAAAGAGAACTTTCATTTGAAACTCGACAGTCTATTCTTGTTTTTAGAAATGAAGGCTATTCCACAAAATTGTTTGGGTGACCCCAAACTTTTGAACGGTAGTGTATATTTACAAACCCCGTTTCCATATGAGTTGGGAAATTGTGTTATATGTAAATATAAACGGAATACAATGATTTGCAAATCCTTTTCAACCCATATTCAATTGAATGCACTACAAAGACAAGATATTTGATGTTCAAACTCATAAACTTTATTTTTTTTTTGCAAATAATTAACTTAGAATTTCATGGCTGCAACACGTGCCAAAGTAGTTGGGAAAGGGCATGTTCACCACTGTGTTACATGGCCTTTCCTTTTAACAACACTCAGTAAACGTGTGGGAACTGAGGAGACACACTTTTTAAGCTTCTCAGGTGGAATTCTTTCCCATTCTTGCTTGATGTACAGCTTAACATCATCGAGTGTTAATGCGCCACACATTTTCAATGGGAGACAGTTCTGGACTACAGGCAGGCCAGTCTAGTACCCGCACTCTTTTACTATGAAGCCACGTGGCTTGGCATTGTCTTGCTGAAATAAGCAGGGGCGTCCATGGTAACGTTGCTTGGATGGCAACATATGTTGCTCCAAAACCTGTATGTACCTTTCAGCATTAATGGCGCCTTCACAGATGTGTAAGTTACCCATGTCTTGGGCACGAATACACCCCCATACCATCACAGATGCTGGCTTTTACACTTTGCGCCTATAACAATCCGGATGGTTCTTTTCCTCTTTGGTCCGGAGGACACGACGTCCACAGTTTCCAAAAACAATTTGAAATGTGGACTCGTCAGACCACAGAACACTTTTCCACTTTGTATCAGTCCATCTTAGATGAGCTCAGGCCCAGCGAAGCCGACGGCGTTTCTGGGTGTTGTTGATAAACGTTTTTTGCCTTGCATAGGAGAGTTTTAACTTGCACTTACAGATGTAGCGACCAACTGTAGTTACTGACAATGGGTTTCTGAAGTGTTCCTGAGCCCATGTGGTGATATCCTTTACACACTGATGTCGCTTGTTGATGCAGTACAGCCTGAGGGATCGAAGGTCACGGGCTTAGCTGCTTACGTGCAGTGATTTCTCCAGATTCTCTGAACCCTTTGATGATATTACGGACCGTAGATGGTGAAATCCCTAAATTCCTTGCAATAGCTGGTTGAGAAAGGTATTTCTTAAACTCTTCAACAATTTGCTCACGCATTTGTTGACAAAGTGGTGACCCTCGCCCCATCCTTGTTTGTGAATGACTGAACATTTCATGGAATCTACTTTTATACCCAATCATGGCACCCACCTGTTCCCAATTTGCCTGTTCACCTGTGGGATGTTCCAAATAAGTGTTTGATGAGCATTCCTCAACTTTATCAGTATTTATTGCCACCTTTCCCAACTTCTTTGTCACGTGTTGCTGGCATCAATTTCTAAAGTTAATGATTATTTGCACAAAAAAAATGTTTATCAGTTTGAACATCAAATATGTTGTCTTTGTAGCATATTCAACTAAATATGGGTTGAAAATGATTTGCAAATCATTGTATTCCATTTATATTTACATCTAACACAATTTCCAAGTCATGTATATAAAATCTCAATGTATATAAAGTCATGTATATAAAATCTCAATGGAGGTGTTTGGATGTTTTTTTTAAGGGCTTTAAAGGCAAAATTGCGCACCTCCATTATAAGTGAACTTTTGATTGCATTTATTTAATATTGAGAATGCAAAAAATAAAAAATAGCATCCATCGTCATGTCTTTCATGATTGTGAACAATAGGCAAAATTCCCCCAAAAAGTGCCGTTCCCCTTTAACATTTTGTTTCCTCCTCCTTGTGCCTATCAAAAACATGTTTTCATATTTATTTTTATATTTAATTATCATATAATTACTTTTAACTGTTTCTGTAACTCCCGAACAATTTTAGCCTGAGGTCATACAATATTGTATTCAAAGCGTCTTGCCTAACCCTAATCCTAAATTTGACAGTTTAAAAGTGCTTCGAGTAACCCTTACTTGTCATTTGTGTGTTAGTATTTTAAATGCTAATGAAAGGCCACACTGTAATTCTGCACATGGCCAACATCCGGCAGCAATGAAAAATTAAGGACACAGTAATATACTGTAAAACATGATTCTGGAATACATCTACATTCGTAGAATTTAAATTCAGCTTCCTTCAATTCAAACTGGAATTACAATTATACTTCCTGTAGATTAGATAGTACTTTATTAATTCCCGAGGGGAAATTGTATGCAACCTCAATTAATATTAAAAACAAGATTCAAATGCGGCCCTGCGATGAGGTGGCAACTTGTCCAGGGTGTACCCCGCCTTCCGCCCAAATGCAGCTGAGATAGGCTCCAGCACCCCCCGCGACCCCGAAAGGGACAAGCGGTAGAAATGGATGGATGGATGGAAATCGAATTGGAATCCCCAGTGTAATTCAGAAAGTTGCACAAACCTGCTCCCAACAGCGGAACAAATACATGCGGAAGATGATAGGTCATAAACAGACATATTACTGCTTTAACAATAAAAATGTCACTTTTTTCACATAACATTTAATAGTACCCTGCAACACTTACACCCAACGTTTCTCACTTTATCCCTCTCAAATCTCATTGCTAGTGGCTCTACATGACTATGTGTGGTTGAAGACAACTGTACACCTACCAGGTGAAGGACGGCATAGACTCAGCGCCCTGCAGACTGCCATGATTGTTTTAACGCTCAGCCTTGATAATCTAGTAACATTTCTCACTTAAGCATACCCAAAGTAGCAAAGAAGCTGTATACACACACACACATCCTTAAAGTCCTTTCAGGCCAGGTGTCTCCCAACAGACACTTAGAAACTATGCAAACCTAAAGTATGCAGCTTAACTGTCACCTATGTCCTGCACGAGTAATATGTATAGCCACAGAATCTCAAGTTATTTGCATGGAGATACCAAATAACATTCTATGTTTTGGGTTGGTGATCTTTAAAAAGCCTGCTAAATAAAATGTATTGAAACTTTAAATAGTGACTGTATGGGTTCTACTAACCAATATCATGTACTCATGTTAAGTTTTACCAACTCATTTTTTCAGCAGTGTTAATTCAAGTTTTCATCAGTAGATGGCAGTACAGACTTGATCTTGTGATTTATTCTCTATTAACAGGTTTTTTCTGTTCTGAAAACAAGCAGCTAATGTATGAAGTTTGACCTTAAGGTTTCATTTTGCACTGATTTTTTAGTTGAAGCTGCTAGCAAAGATGCCTCACATTGAGAAACACTGTCGCTAATATTCACAGGGATCATAATATTGAATGCCTTATACCTGTCATTAGCTATTAAAATGTGCCAGTTGTGTTTTGTGTTGAGAATGTGTGTTGTGCCTTCAATAAATATTACCATTAACATCACTCTTTTTCAAGTTTGTTCATTGTGTTCATCATAATATTAAGTTGACCTACATGCATTTACGGTAAAGGCCATATTTATTGTAAGCACAGAGAGCAGTGTCAACAAAACTTCAGCCTGTTACCATACATACAGTTATGGAATTCATAAAATGACTGATAAGTGGAGAAATCTGTCCTTTCAAACAAAAGAATTTGCGATTGCCAACACCTTTGAGTAGTCCCCTTCCAATTTACGTAAATGTGTGGGTAAGGGGACCTTGATCCTTGTTCCTGTCGGGTTCCCGTTTTCTTCGAGCAGAACGACATTATTTGAATCAAAGCGTGGAGTCATTGGTTTTCCGGGCATTTTGTGACCGACGATAAGCGCTGCCTTCTTCTGTCCTTTAATGGCCAGCAATACTTTATCTCCAACTTTTCCGATACCATTCTTGGTGTAGACATGGATCACTCTTGGCGGCCGACGGTATCCTGTACTTCCAAGTGTGCTGTTGTCCACAACTCTCACTCTGGTCATCTTCTGAATGGCAGCTGCCACAGCAGACAGACTATAAGGACAAGTACATTTAAGAGAGTTTATAGGACAGGATGCTGGGACAATAGTCACAATTGTATTCTATTTTGGCTTACTTGATTATTTAAAACATTTGTATTTCTTCCTTTTTCTTAACACTGTACAAGCTACAGTAGCCTTGTGCAATAATTAACTCATGTCCTTAATATTTTATTGATAACACTTTTTTCCTTCCCTTCATCACTGCTTAATCTATATCCACCATTTTTTGTGAATTATGTCTGTCAATTTTTTCACTCTTGGATCTATTTTTCTTAATATCTACTTTTTAAATTATATTTATTTCAATTCATTCCTATTATATCTACTCTTATGTTATTTTATATATTTTTTACTTGTATTTCTTAATTTTACTTAAACATTGCACAAGCTATACCAGGGATGTCAAACTCATTTTCATTGAGAGCCACATGGCAAGTTATGGCTGCCCTCAGAGGGCCGCTTGTAACAGTGAATAATATATAAATTACCCCATGATATTACACAATTATATATTTTTTTACATACACTAAAAAAAATATGTAGATTTTACAGTATAAAAACTGACAGCTCATTTGCCAAAATTTTACGGTAAAATTTACGATTTTTTTACAGCATATAAATGGAAAATGGAAAAACTGTACCACAGCTTTCACTGTAAAATCGGATTGTTTTACGGTTTATTACTGTACATGGAAAAACGTTACCACAGTTTTGTTTTTACCGTAAAAATGTTAACAGTGCACAATTTTATAGATAACTTGCTTTAAAATTACGGGTCAAGGCGATATTTAAGTACTTATTTTAATTTTAAAGCCAAAAATGTTTGGAATGTAATATTAGATCAAGTTAAAAATATGTTATATTCCTTGCAGTACATTATTATTTTCTGTCAAAATAGAAAGTTGACTACATTTACTGAAAAAAGACTTCCAAATTAATTCCAGGCTTTCGTGGGCCACATCTGGTACATTACTAATAACTCTTAGCTGGGGACACCCTACAACTACCTCTAAGGGTCCCTGCACCCCACTGTATGTATGTTTTAGTTTGCCTTTTTTTTTTTGGCCCACCCCTGTGTTATTCATTTCTCTGCCTACATTAAAGAAACGGCATCAATCTATGTCTTGACAAAAAAAACAATGACTTGTGTGTTTGGGAACAGTTGGTAGCGGTTATGTGCAGTAAACTTCTAATGAATTCAACTTCATGTGTGTTCCTAAATGTGTGTTGAACGTCTAAGATGAAGAGAGCAGTTATGATTTTGGTTTAGAGTAAACAACTAAAAACTAAGGTTTTGGGCATTGTTTTCTCCAAATGTATACATTTGTCAAAATAAGACAAGGACACACGTTATTGTGGACTTCCTGCACGTCATCGTCATCACTAAAGGAAAAATCTCATCTGCAGGAGAGAATCCCTCTACCATTTTGAAGTATGTTTTTTTTTGAGTGGTCAGCTTGAAGCATCCTTCTGTCTCTGACTCCCTTGTCGTCATGTGACATGAGTGCGTGAATATGATTTTGCTTCCTGGTTTTGATGACTCGCCTTATTTTGCCTCTGATTGGCCAGTCCGTAATATTTCGCCCTAGCCTTAGCCAATTGTGACTCATACGAACACCAACCAATCATGGATTTTGTCCGTATGTATGGATGTTCTAATTCATCCAGGTTATTGTATTTTCTCCTTATTTTTTGGCCTGGATTCACAGTCCATATTCTCTATTTTGCACCTTGTAGCGTTGATGTAAGTTCGCTACATGGAACTAAAAATAGCTAAGCTACTCGTTAAAAAAGTAGCAAAGCTACCGCCAAGCTACTAGAAAATGTAGTCAAGCTACGTAGCTTAGCTACATGTAGCGTGTTACTGCCCATCACTGCCTGCATGAATTATTTAGTGCAGTGGTTCTAAAACTTTTTTCACCAAGTACCATATCAGAAAAAAACTTGAGTTTGACAAGTGTGCTGTATACTGTACTTCTTTTCTTGTAACTCATTTGCTTATTAGTATTTATTTCTTCTTCACATACTCCATTCTTTTCTTTTTAATTATGTTTGAGTAGTATATAGTATAACAATATAAACACTTTGGAAAGCTATGCAACACACAATGTAAGTTGTACATATGTTGGTGCACAATCAAAATGATATTGTTAAAATACTCTTGATGGAATAAATTGCAAAAGAAAAATCACCATAACTCAGTGCATTTAGAAAGTCTTCACAGAGCTTAACTTTTTCCACATTTTGTTATGTTAGTCTTATTCCACAATGGAATAAATAAAATGTTATCCTCAATACCCCATAATGACAATGTGAAATCTTTTTTTTTTTTTTTTTACTGTACATAAGTATTCACAGCCTTTGTTCAATACTTTGTTGATGCACATTTGGCAGCAATTACAGGTTTTCATCCAAGGTGTGTCTGTAGATTGCGGTGTTCCTATTTATTCATATCTATCCTGACTAGTCTCCCAGTTTCTGCAGCTGAAAAACATCCCACAGCATGCTGCTGCCACCACCATGCTTCACTGTAGTGATGGTATTGGCCTGGTGAAGAGCAGTGCCTGGTTTCTTCCTCAAACATGACACCTTGCATTCACGCCAAAAAGATACATTTTTGTTTTACTAAGAAATGGCTTTTCTCTGGACAATATACCATATAGGCCTGATTAGTGGATTTCTGCAGAGGTGGTTGTCCTTCGGGATGGTTTTCCTCTCTCCACAGAGGAATGCTGTAGCTCTGAGAGTGACCATCAGGTTCTTGGTCACCTCCCTGAGTAGACCAACATTAATGCAGCAATGTACAGAGACATCCTGGATGAAAACCCAACGCTTCCCATTTAATCTGATGGAGCTTGAGAGGTGCTGCAAAGAGGAATGGGTGAAACTGCCCAAATATAGGCTTGCCAAGATTGTGGCATCGTATTCAAAAAGATTTGAGGCTGTAATTGCTGCCAAAGGTGCATCAACAAAGTATTGAGCAAAGGTTGTGAATACTTACAGTACGTGCATGTCATTTTTTAGTTTTTAAGTTTTAATACTACCTCAGTAGAAGCATTCAAGTCCCATCTTAAAACTCATTTGTATACACTAGCCTTTAAATAGACCCCCCTTTTAGACCAGTTGATCTGCCGTCTCTTTTCTGGTCTGCCCCCCTCTCCTGCGTGGAGAGGTTATTAGGTGACCACATTGTAAATAAATATTATAGTGGCTCACACTCATATTTATATATTAAATAATGTAAATAATTCAATGTATATACTCTGATGGTTAACTTGTGTGATGACTGTATTATGCTGATAGTATATATTTATACCATGAATTGATTAACGTGGACTTAAACAAGTTGAAAAACTTATTCGGGTGTTACCATTTAGTGGTCAATATTACGGAATATGTACTGTACTGTGCAATCTACTAATAAAAGTCTCAATCAATCAACATATGATTTGCTATACCGTATGTTCAAAGTCGGGACCCAGGGTGGACCACTCCTCTGTGCACCTGCGGTCCCCTCCAAGGTTTCTCATTGTATCCCATTAGGTTGAGTTTGTTCTTGCCCTGATGCGGGATCTCAGCCAAGGATGTCGTTGCGGCTTGTGCAGCCCTTTGAGACACTCGTGATTTAGGACTATATAAATAAACTTTGATTGATTGATTGAAACTTTTATTAGTAGATTGCACAGTACAGTATATATTCCGTACAATTGACCACTAAATGGTAACACTCGAATAAATTTTTCAACGTGTTTAAGTTGGGGTCCACGTTAATCAATTTATGAGTGTGAAGCACTTCCAAGTCCGAGTCCATGGTTCTCACCCGGAAAAGGGTGGAGTGCCATCTCCGGGATGGGGAGGAGATCTTGCCCCAAGTGGAGGAGTTCACGTACCTCGGAGTCTTGTTCACGAGTGAGGGAAGAGTTGATCGTGAGATCGACAGGTGGATCGGTGCGGCGTCTTCAGTAATGCGGGCGCTGTATCGATCCGTTGTGGTAAAGGAGCTGAGCCAGAAGGCAAAGCTCTCAATTTACCGGTCGACCTACGTTCCCATCCTCACCTATGGTCATGAGCTTTGGGTTATGACTGAAAGCACAAGATCACGGGTACAAGCGGCCGAAATGAGCTTCCTCCGCCGGGTGGCGGGGCTCTGCCATCCGGGGGGAGCTTTAAGTAAAGCCGCTGCTCCTCCACATCGAGAGGAGCCAGATGAGGTGGTTCGGGCATCTGGTCAGGATGCCACCCGAAGGTTAGGGCACGTCCGACCGGTAGGAGGCCACGGGGAAGACCCAGGACACGTTGGGAAGACTATGTCTCCTGGCTGGCCTGGGAACGCCTCGGGATCTCCCGGGAAGAGCTGGATGAAGTGGCTGGGGAGAGGGAAGTCTGGGCTTCCTTGATTAGGCTACTGCCCCCGCGACCCGACCTCGGATAAGGGGAAGAAGATCGATGGATGGATGGTATTCATTGATTGAATACATTTGATAAAATAAGAAAATAACATTTTCACATTGTCAACATAGGGTATTTTGTGTTGATTTTTTTGGTCAGAAATTATTAACATAAACAAAATGTGGAAACAGTGAAGCGCTGTGAATACATTCTGGATGCACTGTCAACGAAATGTTAATTTGTAAAATGACCAGAATATTTACCTGAATGCCTTCCGCTGCATTAAGCACGAATTTTCCATGATGAGCCCCAAGAGCGACTTTGAAAACAAATGCCTCGCCATCACTACCAGAAATGCTGTTTAGGAGGGAACAAGGACAATGTTAGCAGATCATCCAAGTATGTGGCTAATAATGTGCTGTAGTTAGCGCTCGCGAATTTGACGTGTACACAGTCTAGATAACCATCCAAATATGCTCACGGACAATTAAAACGTCACTAAATCCGAGTGTGAACAGCCCAATGTTGCGTTTATAGGAATATAGTTAGAATAGCGTTACCCTTCTTGCTCGGCCCATGCCAATGTCAAACGCGTGACGTCACTATTAAGCGCCCAGCACGAGCTCGCGGAGAAAAGTATAAAAACACGTATAATGTTGCAACCACACACCTTTTGTCTTCCTCTGGTTACTAAAACATGGAATTTCTCGCCACCAGTTATATGGACTGTACGGCTCAACTAGTATATTTTTTTAATCAAAAACGTATAGTAAATAACGCCATACGCATGCGCGTTGAGCCAACATAGAAATTGGCAGAGTAGAAATGAGTGAGCCGCTAAACCCGCATGCGAAGTTTTAATGGAGCTCTAGAGAACGAATATCTTTACGTCTCACCCTCACAACATGATTAGCGTCGCCGCCCGCTGGACTGCTGCTCCGTCTTGAGAGTTGTCCAACCGGCTGTCAGACAAACGTATTAGTCACAACGCTGACAAGTGTGACATTGTGAACAGCTTCATGTCGGACCCTTTGTTCAACTTTATTTAACGTTTAATCTGTACGGCCGAGGATGGGAGTTTTTTGTTTTTTTTACTTTTTATTTTTAAACACTAATTCGATGTAGTTCGTCGGTCTCCACCTGTCTTATGCTACATCAAGCAGCTAATAGCTAGCGTCAACGTTATGGTTGATTGCTAGCATTGACAAAGTTGACAGTTTTCGCCACAACTTACCTACTTTTGGAAGGTAAGTTTACCGGTCTGGAGTTTTGTTCGTTGACGCCGCTTTCCCAGATATTTTTTTAAAGTCAGAAGTTGAAGGTGTCCGTTTAGTTCTTCGTTGTGAAGTTGACGAATAGCAGAACAATAAGTAAACTGAGTGCACTGATACTGTTAGCGTTAGCGGCTGGCTAACTGATACCACATAGGCGCACAAATATGTTTTAATTCTAATGTTGTTGTTTTAGTTTTTAGCCACAATAGTTAATTAGATCAGATATAATAAAACTAGTATCGTGAATCCACACTTGAATTAATTTCAGTTCAGTTTCAGTTTATTTCGAACATGCATACGATACAATGTAATGCATCACACAATTCCAGTTGTTTCGTTACAACACGTCCGAAAAGGAGTAGGAAGAAGCAGAGCTTATTTAATCCTACCCCTTTTCATACCATATCAATTTTATCCAATGTCCTTGTTCACTGTAACAGAACAGTGAACAAATAAATAATATACCATAGTAAGCATACAAATATTAAATACATAAATAGTATTTGTCTCAATTAAAAAAGGAAAAATAGGGTTCAAAATGTTCATCATAATTCTTGTTCTGTGTACTTTGTCAACACTTGTAGTTTGAACCGTCTCTTAAACTGAATCATATTGGTGCTTTGTTTGATTTCTTTGGTTAATCCATTCCATAATTTAATTCCACATACTGATATACTAAAGGATATAAGTGTTGTACGAGCATGCAAATGTTTTAAAATAGATTTTCCTCTAAGGTTATATTTCTCCTCTTTTGTTGAGAAGAATTGTTGTACATTCTTGGGTAGCAGGTTATAGTTTGCTTTGTACATAATTTTTTTTTAAGGTTAGAAGTTGAAGGTGTCTGTTTATTTCTTCGTTGTGAAGTTTACGAATAGCAGAACAATAAGTAAACTGAGTGCGCTGATACTGTTAGCGGCTGGCTAACTGATACCACAAAGATGTTTTAATTCTAAGGGGGAAAAGATCTACGTTGTTATGTTTTTAGCAACAATAGTTAATTCAATCAGATTTAATAAAGCTAGTATCGTGAATCCACACTTGAATTAATTTCAGTTCAGTTCAGTTTCAGTTTATTTCGAACATGCATACGATAGATACAATGTAATGCATCACACAATTCCAGTTGTTTCATCACAGCACGTCCGAAAAGGAGTAGGAAGAAGCAGAGCTAATTTAGTCCTACCCCTTTTCATACCATAGCAATTTTATCCAATTTCCTTGTTCTCTGTAACAGAACAGTGAACAAATAAATAAATAATATAACATAGTAAGCATACAAATATTAAATACATAAATATTTGTCTCAATTAAAAAAGGAAAAATAGGGTTCAAGATGTTCATCATAATTCTTGTTCTGTGTACTTTGTGAACACTTGTAGTTTGAACCGTCTCTTAAACTGAATCATATTGGTGCTTTGTTTGATTTCTTTGGTTAATCCATTCCATAATTTAATTCCACATACTGATATACTAAAGGATATAAGTGTTGTACGAGCATACAAATGTTTTAAAATAGATTTTCCTCTAAGGTTATATTTCTCCTCTTTTGTTGAGAAGAATTGTTATACATTCTTGGGTAGCAGGTTATAGTTTGCTTTGTACATAATTTTAGCTGTTTGCAAATGCACCAAATCGTTGAATTTCAATAATTGTGATTTAATAAATAAAGGGTTTGTATGTTCTCTATATCCAATGTTATGTATTATTCTAATTGATCTTTTTTTTAACACAGTTAGTGAGTGAAGCGCACATTTATAGTTGTTTCCCCATATTTCTACACAATAACTCAGATATGGTAGTAGTTAATTAGATCAGCTATATTAAAACTATTATCGTGAATCCACACTTGAATTAATTGGTATTATAGGAAACCAATCATAATGACGTGCTGATGACACTGACTTCCTTGTTTTGTCAGCTGATGAAGTTTGCGTGTGTTCGGAGGCACTGTACAGATAAGGTAATGCAGCTATTCTCTCTGAGTCTATCTGGAGGAATTCGACCCATATCAAATCACCAATTCACATGTCTGACAACTTGACGTTAGCAATGTAATCCTGAGACAACCTCCTGACATTGCTCCCCCCTTGTCACAATACTAACTGCATTGTAATAGATGTAGGAGTAGATCTGCTTAAGTCTCTTTAAATACGGTGACAGAGACTGCTTAGCAGGCTAAAGTGTGCCACGAGATTCAGGACGTGCAGCCGTGGCGATGAAGGCACAGTGGGCTGTGCTGTGTCCTCCTTGGGCTCACATCGGCCCATTTGAACCCTGCGGTCTCTATTGGTTTATTGTTGCAACTCTGGCTGCATCTTGCTCCAGTGATGTCACAGAATTCCAGGGAGCGCATAAACGACTTAGTGTTAGGGTAGAAGAGCAGCATCACAAATGCTCCTAATAGTGAGTGGGTCGAAGGGCAAATATCAAGGAGTGCAACTGAGTAAATACATGTGCCAGCACTCTCCAGCAGGCATGTGTTGTGTTTTGCCCTTATAAAAAATATGGGCCCCTCAAACTGATAACCAAAGTATACACATCTACTTTCTATTAAACCGATGGCCGTCTTCAACCACATAAGTATTTCTAGATTGTGTAATCCGTCTACAAGTGTTCTTGTGCTGTTTTCCATGTTTTGCTCCTTATCTTGTTCAGGATCATGGGAAAGCTGGAGCCTATCAGAGATGACAGGGTGAAAGGCAGTGTGCACCATGGACAGGTCACAAAAGTCAATCACAGGGCACATATAAGACAGCCTCACATTCACACTTATGCACAAAATAAAGACACCAGTTAACCTTACATTCATGCTTTTGGGCTGTGGACAGGGAATCAGAGTATCCAGAGAAACCCCAAATGATATTCCAGATTTTACTTGGAGCCAGTGCAGGGAGGCTAGTACAGGAGAAATGTCGTGTCTCCGAGTTCTTGTCAGCACACATGCCTCAGCAGGACGGTTGGTAGGTGAGTTTCTAGAGACTTGTTCCAGCAGCTGTAATCCGACTTTGCCATTACAAAAACCCTCATCTATCATCTGGTATAACATTTGATCATAGTTTTTATTTCTGGGGTCATTAGACTAATAGTCTCCGCTCTAAAGTAGTGAGATTTACTGTATTTTACTGTTTTGTAAGAAAGTGGTGAGATTGAGGAGTTCAGATCTTTTTGAAGACCTACTTTAAATTTAGCAACTTAATCCGAATTGAAGTTTTGCTATTCCAACGAAATACTGTTTTTGATAGTTATCTGTTCCAAAAGGTCCAACAAAGATCAAGTCGTGTAAAAATTAAAGCACATTTTCCCTTAAGAAATAATAAAAATTCTAACAGTCTGTTCTAGACACCCAAAAATGGTAACACATTTTATAGTGAAAATATTTTTTTTATGTGCAGAAAACAATCTGAAATACATATAAATTACAAATGAAAAGGATGATTGAACATTTAATATCACCTTTATCTTTATTAACCCCTTTTGTTGACAATAAACCGAAAGTTAGGAGGGGAGGCGTTTTGCTATACGAGCTGTTTTTTAAATAAATTTAATCAAAATTGTTAGCTCTCTAAACTTTGTTTGGCCCCATGGTGGGCTATTTTGCTGCAGTACTCGGTTAAAAAAACAACACACAGAGACTCGCTAGTGCATGGGATTTGTTTAGGTATTCGATTCCGCGGAATGATATACAGGCAAACAGACTAGTTGGTTGAGCTTGTTTGGCTCTACAATAACCAAAGAGAATATACAAAAACTGGGGGAAGTATTTGGCTTAAAAAATATATATTTAAAACCAAATCATAAAAAAAGTGATGCATATACCGTAATTTCCGGACTATAAGCCGCTACTTTTTCCCCTCGTTCTGGTCCCTGCGGCTTATACAAGGGTGCGGCTTATTTACGGCCTGTTCTTCTCCGACACCGACGAAGAGGATTTCGGTGGTTTTAGTACGCAGGAGGAAGACGATGACACAATGATTAAAGACTGACTTTTCATATACCGGTAGGCTGGTTATTTTGATAACGTACAGGTGAGCACTTTGTATTACTTTGCACCGTTGTATTATTTGTACTCTGCACGAATGCTGTTCGCCATGTCAAAGATGTGAAAGTTTGATTGAATGATTGAAAGATTTATTGTTAATAAATGGGACGCTTTGCGTTCCCAAACAGTCATCTCTGTCCCGACAATCCCCTCCGTGGTAGCAGGAACCCCTATATACTACGGTAATTACACATCAAAACCCTGCGGCTTATAGTCGGGTGCGGCTTATATATGGAGCAATCTGTATGTTCCCCTAAATTTAGCTGGTGCGGCTTATAGTCCGGAAATTACAATTGAGTGTGAATTTGAGTGTTTTTGTGTTTAAAATATTTAAACGTTTGAATTTAAATTGAGTGTTAAAATATAAAAAAAATTGAACCTTCAATGAACACAAATGTTTTTGTCAGGAAAGTTTGACACTAGAAAGTTATTTTACAGTATATTCCCCCTATTTCCTTTGTTAAAATGCTTTCAAAATCCGAACAAATGTGTTAGGTCAGCATCACAGAAAGAAGTGTGTTTGACACTGTTCCACTATCATTGTAACAATAACAGTTTAGAAATGTGATTGTTCTATTAAAACATATAAAGAACTAAATAGTCGGTTTGCAACTTGCTCACAGTTACATATTTTTTAGTAACATTAGTGGTTTAAACAGAGCATATATATATATGTATGTATGTACTGTGTATGTATATATATATATATATATATATTAGATATCTATACTTTTCCACAATTACAAATTATATTAAATAAAAATTTCTTGTCGGTTGGAGAAATTTGTTTGGGATTTATGCTTGTCACTCACCGCTGTCTGATCCACACATACACGCAGGGAGCAGGTGCACTTACTGTACACAAAAGTAGTCCAAGAGAAGCAATTAACACTTTGCTGTCATGTTGTTGTAGGATTTTCATTGAATGATGGCTAATGTTAGCTCGCCTAATTGCCCTCATTAGTTAACATCGCACAAACCTAATGCGTGAGCAAGTGTTACGCACAGGCGTAGTCACGTCATTACATGCCGAAAGCCGTAAGAAGGCGGGATGAAATGCTTAAAACACATTTGAAAGTTGGCACCCTCTAAGCAGCAACATAAAAGTTGTCAATTGTTAAATTTGAATTTCTCTTTGGAAATGAATTATCTATCTATCTATCTAAACAGCCTCTTTTAATATAATTGAAAGTAGCATCGGCCCCAGCATTTTTTATATATTTTTGTATATGATATTCATCAATAATGTAGTCATTTGATTGATAAAGAGACAAGATTCCCCCAGAAGTTTAAAAGTCCTGATAAAAGCGGAACATTATTTTATGTTGGGTGGTTTTGTCTAAAGTAAAATACAATTTCCAGTAATTAAGTAATAAAAAGGTGAAGTAAGTTAAGCATTCTCATCATTTACATTTTATATAAATGTACAATTTATCCAAAGCTTGATGTGTTTGACCCCTGGAAGGGTCCATGAACTAAAGAACAGGGAACAAAAAAGAACCAATGTATTTCTACCAGCACAAAACAGGAAGAGAAAGCCGATTTATACAAACGTGTTTCAGTTGTCATACGTGTTGTCAGCAGTCAGGCTCGTGACGAATGCCGAGACAGCAATGTCAGCTATGGTCAAAGAGGACAGACACTTTTTATTCAGTGATGCCTGTTCTTCTTAGGTTTATTTATTTGTGTTTTGGCAGATGGTTTCTGTCTTACTTATTTTTTCTGTATATTAGTGATGGTAAACCTGAGTAGTCTTCTGTACTGAAAAGGTTGGCTTCTGCTTACAGGTCATCAGCATGTTGCAGTGAGCGATGCAATTGATGATATTAGGGATGGCCATCTTGGGGGCGCAGGCCTGCTCCGACTCGCAGAGCTGCGCGACAACGTTGGCACCCAATTCTACCTCCAAAGACTACTGCTACTCTGCCAGAATTCGCAGCACAGTGCTGCAGGGCTTACCTTTTGGTGGTGTACCGACTGTACTTGCCCTTGATTTTATGTGCTTTTTGGTGAGTTGTTGTGATATTTAAATGTAATCCTCATATATTGTATTTACATCACAATTCAGTCAGATCTTTTTTTCTGGTAGAACTTCAAGATGCTGTACGTTTTTACATATATTTTATTTTGTGCCTCCAGGGGTTGCTATTTGTGTTCTCCATCTTGCGAAAAGTAGCATGGGACTACGGACGCCTCGCTCTGGTGACCGACGCTGACAGGTAAATTAAAGTAGTGGTTGAAGTAGTTCTGCAAGAAAGTAATGGGATACTTTTCATAGAAAATATTATAAATTTTTAGCCGATAAAATATTTTCAAGCTTGCTTCTCAAGTCACTTTCTATAGTGCCTCTGTGGCAGACAGACAATTAAGATTAGTTTATTTCAAAGGGAACAATGCAATTTCATAAAACACATGACTACACATGGTTAAAAAAAGCCAGAATTAGCCAGAAGGCTAGTTTTCATCTGTAGTCCCCTGGCCAATCCTTATTTTAATTACCATGCTTTATATGATTTGACCATAGTCAGGAAGTGATGTTTTTCAAACTGGGACATGACACAAAAGGAAGCCTTGTTTAATGTATTTTTGCCACACAAGCACACCTTTTATTATTATTTGATGCCACAAAATTGAGCAATCTTCTGAAGGGGGTGATTTCCATTAGAAGCAAATCCCACAAGGTTTTTGAGGCAGACAAGAACTTAATTCCTGCATTTAAGCTTTTTTAAAAGCAGTTAATGCATGCGCATCAGGCTTTGTCACTTGACTTGTCTTGTTTTTAGTGTGAGCCGTAAAGGTGTGATCAGAGCTGAAGCTTAGGGAATAGCCCAGGATAACTACAGCACATCATACACAAACTTACAAAAGGTAATACACATGTTTACTTTTTTTACCATTCAAATGTACAGGTTATTGGTAATAGGGTGGTTTCTAACATGTTCTATGCCCCACAGCTTCGCAACACTTTGAATATGTTCTTGCACTGCCTACAGAAGGTGATGCCGGCAAATTTTACAAATGATTATCAAGCCACACTAAAAACAGAATTAGTACATGTAATTTGAAAAAGTATATTATTAAAAATAATTATCAATCTGGTACATCAAGAAAAAACTGTATATTCTTACAAGCGTACAGTCAAAATATGAGGAAAAAGTTATTTGTTTTTTTATTTGGATAAAGTGAGTTTGTTAAGTAGTACTAATATAAAAGCTATCATAGGATGAAAGACACAATATTAATAAATTACAACTTAATTGTTATATCTGTGGTCCTATTTGTTGTACTTAGAATGTATCCTAAACTTGAATTTTTACACATTAACTATAACTCTGATTTGAGAACTCCGGTTGTAATGGTTCCTGGATGTCATATAAGATATGATAGATATGTTTTATAAAACAACAATACTGATAATCACAATAATTATTTTCAACACCAAAGGGACATTATTGCGGACCTCCATGACTGCAAAAGGCTTCACCCCTTGACACACTGCTTCATAACCTACAGCTGCATTCTTTTAGATGTTACAGCTCCACTATTTTTGCAGCTGCACGTAAACTGAAATTGGGTTGGAGCGTAGCGGGATGATAAGAGGAGGTGGCAGCTGCCCAAGTCATTTCTCAAATGTTATTTCATTTATAGACTATTTTCCCAATGTTGATATGCAATTTCACAAACAGAACTGCGGTTTTCAATCTGTTTGCTGTAAAAGAGCGTGCAAGCAGTGTGCGTTGTACTAAAACACACAGAGAAGCCCATCAGTATGCCTGGGGTGTGAGATGTTTCTCCAGTGTCGCTCAGAGCCTGGAGTATCAAGCAGGGCTGCCACACAACCAATTTACATTATTTCTGTCTTTTCACCAGGAGAATGGATCAGCGTTACAGTCGCCTGGATGAACGGGAATAGTATGTTATGTTTATGTATTGGTGACCTTGCCTTATCTCTTCTCTTGTCCCCCTCTCTCTATTGTTGATCTAGCTAGCGTGTTTGTTCTACTTGGACTACTTTAGGTTTTCCCCCTTTTTGGTGGTTTAGTATTTCTTCTCCAGGTGTTTCCCAGTCTTTGCCAGACTCCTAAATGAGTCTCCCTCTTTTTCTTGTCAGTGCCATTCTTGTGCTGCTGGGCGTCCTTGTCTTTTAATCAGATCTGTACTAATCTCTGTATTAACCTCTTTATGAAGCATAGCCTCCTTCTGTGTGTTGGCACAGTATCAGCCACACACACAGACAGGAGTAGAGCAGTAACGCCGGTTTATTTATTCTACACTTCATGTGGACTCCTACACTTGAGACAACTCTCTCCAGTCTCCCATTAAAGTGAGAGGGGGCAGGGGGCTGCAGGGTAGCATCATTCTTTTGATATACCTGGTTTGAGTTCTAACAACCTATTTCCTGGTCATATATTCCAAAAAGTACTAATCTGGCAACCTCTTCTTCCAATGCCTGAAATAGGAGTTTGATGCTTTTTACTAAAGAGATAGCAAGTTGGTTCTGCTTGAAGCAAATCCCAAAATAATCTGCCTCTTGTTTTTTTTTCTGGGTTTTCCTTTTTTTTCCTATTTCTGTGACTTCTGCCCTTAAATTTTGGCCTTGTATTTTTCCAATGAGGAATTTACAAGCAGCAGGTCTTTAACCTATACTATACTTTGTGTGTAGCCAATTTAACTGCATTCCTCTATTTGCGTTCGTGTGTTATCAGCTTTCCCATTCTACTAACAGTAATCATTGACACAAATATTTTAAGTTGATACACCATACAAATGCTGCATGTTGCGTTTTCTTCCCACAGTGTGTCTGCTGCAATGACAACAGAGACACCTGAACGCTATGAGCGCCTCACATCAGTTTCCAGCTCAGTGGACATGGATCAAAGAGACACAGTAAGAATGCCATTTATTTTTAGCAGGTGGACAATGATGTTCTTTCTGCCATGTTTCCCTCATATTACTGCTCTGTTTTAGGGCTTCTGCTCCTGGCTTACTGCCATCTTCCGCATCAAGTGAGTCAGGCTGATCTTTATTGCTATGGATACAAGAAAAATTAATTATATTGAAAGTTTTACTTCAGATGTTAAACCGATAACCAATCATTTTTGGTGTGATTCACCTTTAGAGACGACGAGATAAGGGAAAAATGTGGCGAGGATGCAGTATATTATTTGTCCTTCCAGCGGCACATCATCGGCCTACTCGTAGTGGTGGGCGTGCTCTCAGTGGGTATAGTTTTACCTGTAAACTTCTCTGGAAATCTACTTGGTGAGTTGTCATGTGAACACATTCCTAGCTGGTCAACTAGTTTGACTTTGCAATGTATTTGTACATTACGTTACTGTAAGGAAGCTTCCTGCTACACAAACATGCCTGTTAAATTAATATGTTAAACATATATATTTTTTTGTCTTCGTCTTGTGCCATGGATTGGCATTTCCCCGTAGGAGATCATGTTTTTCTTTTTATCTTGTTAAAAAAATTCTAAATGGTCCACTTTCTGCTGCTATACAGTGCATTTTTAAAGACAATATTGAAAATATTCATTGTACTTTTATATTTCAGAGAATAATGCATATAGTTTTGGGAGAACTACAATAGGGAATCTGGATGCAAAGTGAGTGATTTTTATGGAATACTTTTCTCACCGGAAGTGGTCTCCACTGCTCAACACTTTTTTTCTTTTCCAGTGATCCACTTTTGTGGCTCCACACCATATTTGCATTCTTCTACCTGTTACTGACAGTATACAGCATGAGACGACACACTTCCAAGATGCATTATCGAGAAGATGATCTGGTAGGTGGCATGATTTTAGTGGCTGTTTCACAAAATTCCCACTACACCAGGAGTGTTTAAAGGGAAACTTCGGTTTTTTTCAACCTGGGCCCTGTTTTCATAATTTTTTCTGTATATGTGAGTGCTGGATAAAACATTTTTTGAGGTCGCGCCAGTATTGAGCAGGGCAGGCAGCCTCCAGCCCAGCTAACGCTCGTACACAGGGCAACTGGCTCTCGTCAAAATTCGGCCTATAAACATGCATTTTTTTCACACTGACAGGCTCAGATAGTTACAATGAGTGTCCGACAACATACTAAAAAGGAGAAATTAACGTATGTCTCTACCTTTAGCTGGAGATCGCTGTGTGTTGTGAGCTGTGTCCAAATCTCACCACGCTACAAATCTCGTTCCGAAATCTCGCGATAACTCGCGACAAAACACCGGTGGAAAAACAGTTACCTGACTGAGGTGAAGAGAGATGACTGAAGTGATTTTCTGCCTCCACTATAAAACTAAAATAACAGTCTTCGGTAATCCAACAGAAAATCACTTCAGTCATCTCTCTTCACCTCAGTCAGGTAACTGTTTTTCCACCGGTGTTTTGTCGCGAGTTATCGCGAGATTTCGGAACGAGATTTGTAGCGTGGTGAGATTTGGACACAGCTCACAACACACAGCGATCTCCAGCTAAAGGTAGAGACATACGTTAATTTCTCCTTTCTAGTATGTTGTCGGACACTCATTGTAACTATCTGAGCCTGTCAGTGTGAAAAAAATGCATGTTTATAGGCCGAATTTTGACGAGAGCCAGTTGCCCTGTGTACGAGCGTTAGCTGGGCTGGAGGCTGCCTGCCCTGCTCAATACTGGCGCGACCTCAAAAAATATTTTATCCAGCACTCACATATACAGAAAAAATTATGAAAACAGGGCCCAGGTTGAAAAAAACCGAAGTTTCCCTTTAAGGTGCGACCGCGGTGCCAATTTTGACCCGCAACTCATTTTTTATAGGTCCTTGACAGATTGTAAAAAAACACAATTAATTAATTATTGAGATATGCTATTAGTGCTGTCAAACAATATTTTTTTCCAAATCAGATTAATCACATTTTAGAATTTGGTAAGTATTACTAGTAGCATTACTAGCTTGCATAATTTCAATTAACTAAAGTGACACAATGTGTTCCCCTATTAAAAAACAACATATCCCATTATAAACTTGTATAAACACATTGCTATCTAAGTAACTAAGATATTTAATTGTGTACATTTAACCTACAGGCTGTGCTGTCTTAGAACAGAGTTATCGATCTATACATAAAGGAATACGACACAGGCGATTGATTGATTGAAACTTTTATTAGAAGATTGCACAGTTCAGTACATATTCCGTACAATTGACCACTAAATGGTAACACCCGAATAAGTTTTTCAACTTGTTTAAGTTGGGGTCCGCGTAAATTAATTCATGGTAAGGGTGTTTTATTTTTACAAATGTATTAACACAACTCACGCAATGTCATATAAACCGGAAATGAAGCAAAGTGAACTCTCAATTTGCATTTATCACTTAAATTGGATCAACCTTTATCAATTAACAATATAAAACTTTTACAAATAAAAATAGAAGAATTGCAACATAATTAAACTCAAATAGAAACATGACTTTTATAAAGCCAGAACAATATTTAAGGTTTTTCTTATGCCAAGAAAGTATATTGTGTCTATTTACAGTATTTTAGTTGTTTAAAAAAAGTATGGACCCAGATTTCCCTCGCCCGGACGCGGGTCACCGGGGCCCCCCTCTGGAGCCAGGCCCAGAGGTGGGGCACGATGGCGAGCGCCTGGTGGCCGGGCCTGTCCCCATGGGGCCCGGCCACCAGGGGGACAGGCCATGAAGAGGCAACGTGGGTTCCCCCTCCAATGGGCTCACCACCCATAGCAGGGGTCATAGAGGTCGGGTGCGATGTGAGCTGGGCGGCAGCCGAAGGCAGGGCACTTGGCGGTCCGATCCTCGGCTACAGAAGCTAGCTCTTGGGACGTGGAACGTCACCTCGTTGGGGGGGAAGGAGCCTGAGCTAGTGCGTGAGGTGGAGAAGTTCCGACTAGACATAGTCGGACTCACTTCGACGCACAGCAAGGGCTCTGGAACCAGTTCTATCGAGAGGGGCTGGACTCTCTTCTACTCTGGCGTTGCCGGCAGTGAGAGGCGACGGGCTGGGGTGGCAATTCTTGTTGCCCCCCGGCTCAGAGCCTGCATGTTGGAGTTCAACCCGGTGGACGAGAGGGTAGCTTCCCTCCGCCTTCGGTTGGAGGAACGGGTCCTGACTGTGGTTTGCGCTTACGCGCCAAACCGCAGCTCAGAGTACCCACCCTTTTTGGATTCACTCGAGGGAGTACTTGGGTGATTCCCTTGTTCTACTGGGGGACTTCAACGCTCATGTTGGCAGCGACAGTGAAACCTGGAGAGGCGTGATTGGGAAGAATGGCTGCCCGGATCTGAACCCGAGCGGTGTTTTGTTATTGGACTTTTGTGCCCGTCACAGATTGTCCATAACGAACACCATGTTCAAACATAAGGGTGTCCATGTGTGCACTTGGCACCAGGACACCCTAGGCCGCAGTTCCATGATCGACTTTGTAGTTGTGTCGTCGGATTTGCGGCCTCATGTTTTGGACACTCGGGTGAAGAGAGGGGCGGAGCTTTCTACCGATCACCACCTGGTGGTGAGTTGGCTGCGATGGTGGGGGAGGATGCCGGACAGACCTGGCAGGCCCAAACGCATTGTGAGGGTTTGCTGGGAACGTCTGGCAGAGTCTCCTGTCAGAGAGAGTTTTAATTCCCACCTCCGGAAGAACTTTGAACATGTCACGAGGGAGGTGCTGGACATTGAGTCCGAATGGACCATGTTCCGCACCTCTATTGTCGAGGCGGCTGATTGGAGCTGTGGCCGCAAGGTAGTTGGTGCCTGTCGTGGCGGTAATCCTAGAACCCGTTGGTGGACACCGGCGGTGAGGGATGCCGTCAAGCTGAAGAAGGAGTCCTATCGGGTTCTTTTGGCTCATAGGACTCCTGAGGCAGCGGACAGGTACCGACAGGCCAAGCGGTGTGCGGCTTCGGCGGTCGCGGATGCAAAAACTCGGACATGGGAGGAGTTCGGGGAAGCCATGGAAAACGACTTCCGGACGGCTTCAAAGCGATTCTGGACCACCATCCGCCGCCTCAGGAAGGGGAAGCAGTGCAATATCAACACCGTGTACGGTGAGGATGGTGTTCTGCTGACCTCGACTGCGGATGTTGTGGATCGGTGGAGGGAATACTTCGAAGACCTCCTCAATCCCACCAACACGTCTTCCTATGAGGAAGCAGTGCCTGGGGAATCTGTGGTGGGCTCTCCTATTTCAGGGGCTGAGATTGCTGAGGTAGTTAAAAAGCTCCTCGGTGGCAAGGCCCCGGGGGTGGATGAGATCCGCCCAGAGTTCCTTAAGGCTCTGGATGCTGTGGGGCTGTCTTGGTTGACAAGACTCTGCAGCATCGCGTGGACATCGGGGGCGGTACCTCTGGATTGGCAGACCGGGGTGGTGGTTCCTCTCTTTAAGAAGGGGAACCGGAGGGTGTGTTCTAACTATCGTGGGATCACACTCCTCAGCCTTCCCGGTAAGGTCTATTCAGGTGTGCTGGAGAGGAGGCTACGCCGGATAGTCGAACCTCGGATTCAGGAGGAACAGTGTGGTTTTCGTCCTGGTCGTGGAACTGTGGACCAGCTCTATACTCTCGGCAGGGTCCTTGAGGGTGCATGGGAGTTTGCCCAACCAGTCTACATGTGTTTTGTTGACTTGGAGAAGGCATTCGACCGTGTCCCTCGGGAAGTCCTGTGGGGAGTGCTCAGAGAGTATGGGGTATCGGACTGTCTGATTGTGGCGGTCCGCTCCCTGTATGATCAGTGCCAGAGTTTGGTCCGCATTGCCGGCAGTAAGTCGGACACGTTTCCAGTGAGGGTTGGACTCCGCCAAGGCTGCCCTTTGTCACCGATTCTGTTCATAACTTTTATGGACAGAATTTCTAGGCGCAGTCAAGGCGTTGAGGGGATCTGGTTTGGTGGCTGCAGGATTAGGTCTCTGCTTTTTGCAGATGACGTGGTCCTGATGGCTTCATCTGGCCAGGATCTTCAGCTCTCGCTGGATCGGTTCGCAGCTGATTGTGAAGCGACTGGGATGAGAATCAGCACCTCTAAGTCCGAATCCATGGTTCTCGCCCGGAAAAGGGTGGAGTGCCATCTCCGGGTTGCGGAGGAGACCCTGCCCCAAGTGGAGGAGTTCAAGTACCTCGGAGTCTTGTTCACGAGTGAGGGAAGAGTGGATCGTGAGATCGACAGGCGGATCGGTGCGGCGTCTTCAGTAATGCGGACGCTGTATCGATCCGTTGTGGTGAAGAAGGAGCTGAGCCGAAAGGCAAAGCTCTCAATTTACCGGTCGATCTACGTTCCCATCCTCACCTATGGTCATGAGCTTTGGGTTATGACCGAAAGGACAAGATCACGGGTACAAGCGGCCGAAATGAGTTTCCTCCGCCGGGTGGCGGGGCTCTCCCTTAGAGATAGGGTGAGAAGCTCTGCCATCCGGGGAGAGCTCAAAGTAAAGCCGCTGCTCCTCCACATCGAGAGGAGCCAGATGAGGTGGTTCGGGCATCTGGTCAGGATGCCACCCGAACGCCTCCCTAGGGAGGTGTTTAGGGCACGTCCGACCGGTAGGAGGCCACGGGGAAGACCCAGGACACGTTGGGAAGACTATGTCTCCCGGCTGGCCTGGGAACGCCTCGGGATCCCCCGGGAGGAGCTGGACGAAGTGGCTGGGGAGAGGGAAGTCTGGGCTTCCCTGCTTAAGCTGCTGCACCCGCGACCCGACCTCGGATAAGCGGAAGAAGATGGATGGATGGATGGATAAAAAAACTTGGTTAAAAGATTTTAGTGCACATAGCTACTATTTTGAGCCCATTCAACAATACCACAATAATAATAATAATAACTATGATCATTTTGCTCACAATAATCGTTATATGAAATTTCAATATCGTTACATCCCTTTTTTAAAGTGGCACCTTCCATCCTTCAATTTTTCTGAATGTGGCCATCGCCGGAAAAAGTTTGGACACAGGGCACATGACATTTATCAGTTCTTTTTTTCCATTTGAATGCAGGTAAAACGGACTCTATTTGTTAATGGAATCTCCAAATATGCAGAGGAAACAGACATAAAGCAACACTTTGAGTAAGAAGGGTTTTTTTCTGCCCGTTTGTTAATTTTGCATTGAACTTCTCATAACATCTCCTGTATAGATTCTCATTTCCTGCCCGCTTATGTAGCCTGTAACTGTATTAGAGCGTATGGGACATGCCTTTTCCTCTTAATACTGTTTTTTCCCCACAACTACAAGACAATGGTAGGCTTATAAGTGTAAATGTCTATAATAGAAGCCAGATGAGTGGAATTATGCAAGTCATGTGTCATTGGCTACTATAGGGGGAGGGGATTGACCCTTATCCCACCAGCATTTCAGTAGCCGGTATTCCCTTATGTCTTTGCTGCAACTCGTAAGCATTTTATTGTTGCAATATTTCCTTTTGGTACATGGCTGAACTTATTAAAGAAATAAATAACTTATGTTCTATAAGACTATTGTATTAATATTTTGTCTCTCACTTTTCTGTAATAGGCAGGCATATGAAAACTGTACCGTGCTGGAAGCTCGTATCTGTTACAATGTGGCAAGGCTAATGTATCTCAACTCTGAAAGGTACCAGTTCCACACAGAGGAATATGTGTGTTTAGCTTCTATAAAAATTGTGCGTATTATTTGAAAACTGATCCTGATATTCTTGACTGACTCACTTTTTAGCGTGACCTAATATTTGTTTGCATGCAGGAAGAAGGCAGAGCGCAGCAAGAAATTCTTCCTTGATCTGCAGGCTAAAGAGCACATCACCACCATGATAAACCCAAAGCCGTGCGGACATCTTTGCTGTTGCATCATCAAAGGTTGCGAACAGGTCAGAAGGATATTTCCTTGCTTTACTCGAAACATACTATTAAAGATTTCTCACTCAATGTTTATTTGTGGACACAAAGAAAAAGCTGGTTGTCTGCCATATAGAACCAAGAAATTATAAGGTTAAAAGCAACACTGAAATTACCAAATGACATATTGCTTTTTGTTGGTGTAAGTAATTACAACCAAAATTTACTACAAATCCTTTTTTTCCCCATGCCATTTACAGGAAGAAGCAGTGAGTTATTATACCAAGCTGGAAGCCCAATTGAAAGATGGCTCCAGGAAGGAGAGAGAGAAGGTCAACAGGAAACCCTTGGGAATGGCATTTGTCACCTTTCAAAACGAGTCCATAACTGCTATGCAAGTGAAATGATGATGACATTTTAGAGCTTTTTTTTCTTTTTGTAACTGTTTTAAATTTGTTTTTATTGCAGTATCTTGAAGGACTTTAATGCTTGCAAATTTCAAGGCTGCCACTGTCGCAGAGAACCTCAAAGCTCTGCTTTCAGTGAGAAACTGCAGACACACAATTGGACTGTAAACTACGCCCCTGATCCGCACAATGTTTACTGGTGAGTTGGAATTAAAGCGACAGCATTGGAAATATCCGTTAAGCAGACATGAGTGCTAGCTAATGTCAATTTAACCGATATGTAACCTTTCATCTCTATAGGGAGCATCTGTCCTTGGGGGGATTCTCGTGGTGGATCCGCTGCTTGATCATCAATTGTGTCCTCTTCTTGCTCCTCTTCTTCCTCACCACCCCAGCCGTCATTATCTCCACCATGGACAAGTTTAATGTCACCAAACCAGTGGAGTACTTAAACGTGAGCCAGAATGTTATAAGTGCTCTTCGTGTCTTGCATAATTGACGGATTGTCATCTTAACCACTCTTGCAGAGCATGATTTATCCAACCCAATACTAATTATTTTGATCTGCAAAAGTGATAAAATAACAATAACAATACAGTAAAAACGAGTGCAGAGGACTGACTGTGTGCTGTCCCCATGACGCAATCACTGATTATCTGTCAAGAAAATGTGTTTAAAGTTGCAACCAGTCGAGTGCTGACAAATACTGTATGTACTGATATGACCGTTAACCCTAGTTATCTTGAGCAGCTAGGGTAAGATAGCATTTAAAATCTACATTCCACTTGCTTCTACATAGAATAATAATCCTTGTACGTTTGAATGGGAACAGGAAACTGACAGTTGATCTCAACTGTCTCTGCTGTCTTGCGCAGTAATCCATACAATTTTCAAGAGCCTTGATTAGAAGTTTCATAAAAACATGTTCCTGTTGATCTAACCTTTAACCTCACTTCAAATGCTCAGTTTAGCCAAGTCTCAACATGTCACTGTCTATTTGTTTATCCCACAGAATCCAATTATTACTCAGTTTTTCCCCACCCTCCTCCTGTGGTCTTTCTCTGCCTTACTTCCGACAATTGTTTACTACTCTGCCTTCTTTGAAGCCCACTGGACCCGGTAAGGTTCTCACTTATTTCAATCATCTGCCCAGGATGTTCTAACGTTGTACAAGTGTCCTGTTTATGTAATTTCACTACTGATTCTGATCTTGTATTCTTTTTCTTCCAGGTCTGTAGAGAATAGAACCACTATGCATAAATGCTACACTTTCCTAATATTCATGGTCCTCCTACTGCCATCCCTTGGTTTAAGCAGGTATATATAAAATATAAAAAATATGCATTAAGCAAGGTATAGCTCAGTTTAAATGCTTCCGCATTTCTGTTTTCATTCCCCAGTTTGGATCTTTTCTTTCGATGGCTTTTTGACAAAAGTTTCTTGGCAGATGCTAAAGTGAGGTTTGAGTAAGTAGCATACATATCACCCAGATTTTTTTATTTTTTTAAATTAAGCTTTGTACCAGTCATTCACTTTACTTACTGTATATGCCACAAGCTTTACCCTGTTCAATCTTTTTTGCACTGGAACATATTTGTTTAAGTTGCTCTACTTTTGTTTTAAGTTCTCGCAAAGGTTAAGGCACTTTGAAAATGTATCAGTGAATTAAAATGCTGAAATTATTTGTAGAATATAACATAGTAGTAGTCATTAATGATGTAAATCACACGTTTCATGCAATCACACCTAAAACTATTTTTACAGTAGGATGTTTATTTACTGTAACTGAATAGGTCTGCTGAAAATAGACCTAATTTAAAAATAACCTGTTTTTTTTTCTTTAGGTGTGTCTTCCTTCCTGACAATGGAGCCTTCTTTGTGAACTATGTCATTGCATCTGCATTTATTGGAAATGCCATGGACCTGCTCAGGATCCCTGGTCTGCTTATGTACATGATTCGTCTTTGCCTGGCTAGATCTGCAGCTGAACGTAGGAATGTCAAGAGGGTTCGTATGCAGTCGTCTTGACAACCACGCATTAACATGATATTTTACTACCAAGTCAGTGTTTCCCATAAGACTGCAATCTATTTGTGTTGCGGCACATCTAGTCATGGCAGTCCAAATTCATTTGTGCCCGGCTGCCACGTATAAATGAATGTATGGGAAACACTGTAGGTATAATGGAGCTTTCTAATTAACACATATCCTCACGTAAGACTTTTTGAGTTCAATGTTGTGCTGCGGCTGGTACTTGTGAAGTCATACTTTTATATATTGTACATTCACATGGGACGTTGAAAATGTTTTGCTAAAGCGTTAAAACGATGTAAAAAAACAAAAAACATTTAATTTGAAAAGTTGTAGGAATCAATAAGTACGGTTTATTTGTTTCACACATGCCTACGGTAATAAGTCACATAAAGGAACGTTACGTGGTTCCAATTGCATATGTTCGAAAATGAGTAGGAAGAAGCAAAGCTTACAAGGTTTTGTTTGCTTACCAATTGTATCCATTGTAAGTGTATTGCGTCATGCTGTCATTGTGCGCGCTGTGGCCCAGCATGTCTGTCTTCAGCACTTTTTTTTATCAAGGTTGTCTCCCCTAGATCTGCCATGTTTAGCTATAGTAGTGGCGCCAGGTACAGACACATGGTCGGTTTTCACCATGAGGAAAGCTCATGTTTTTGACTGTTTGACGTGTGTTGCACTACTCATGGTACTAGATATGGGGAGACCCGTGTAAAATGCCCTAGGGCCATCCAGAAAAGATACTACTCCTTCATACATCCTTGCCCTCATCACATATTTACAAAGTTCAAGATTGGCTCATGAGACAAGCAGCCAGACAATGAGGGGTGCACAATAAAATATATTCATATCTGAATCGTGATTCTTATTAATCTTGAATCGATTTTTAAAAAGTACGTTTTTAGGTCATCTCCATGCAACCAAAATTAGCTTTTTAAATCTGTAACTTGTTTTCAAAAATGTTTATTATAGATATTATACCAAATAACTAGTGCTGTCAAATTATTAATTTGTTTAAGCATATTAATCGCACTTTTAAACTAGGATGAATCATGATTAATCACAGTCAAATAATTTGCTTGCAAAATTAAAATGAACAAGATCCCATATTTGTACTCTAATGTTGTTTTATTCTCAGTGTCATATACAAACATGTTTTAATTGTTTTACTTAACTTCAAGTCATTGATTTGCTCAAATCTTGATGACAGTGTAGTAAGAGCCTACCCCAGCTGCACTCGGGCGGAAGATAGGGTACACCCTAGAAAAGTCGCCACATCATCACAGGGCCAACACAGCTAAACAGACAACCATTCACATTTACATTAATACACTGTTAAAAATAAATTAAGAATGATCTGTTGTATAAAAAAGTAGTGCTGTCACATTATTATTGTTTTGAGTCAAAACACGCTTTGAATTAGGATTAATCCTGATTAATCACAGGTTATTACTTGCTTGTATAATTTAAAATAACTTTAGGACCCCAATATTATGACACAATGCAATTTAATTGTCAGATTGTCATCCAGGAATTTTAAAAAAAAGTTTTAGTTTAATACATGTAATTTTCATATTATAAAGCAGGGTCCCCAAACTACGGCTCACCCGCATCCAAAATCTGTCCCGTGGGAAGTTCCAAGTTTTTTTTAGTTTTTTAAATTATTATTATTTTAAATCTGTCCTTTCTAATCCATTTTCTACCGCTTGTTACTCTCTGGGTCTCCTAGCCACTCAGGCAAATCATATTGTCTAAAAATGCATTTTCCCATCGATAACGTGACATCATCGCGCCGCAGTGTCGGGCGAGCGAGTGAGCGGCAAGTGTGCGCTCTTTCAGT
The DNA here is from genome assembly GCF_033978785.1 of Entelurus aequoreus. Lineage (NCBI taxonomy): Eukaryota > Metazoa > Chordata > Actinopteri > Syngnathiformes > Syngnathidae > Entelurus > Entelurus aequoreus. The sequence continues at coordinate 26,226,951 of NC_084739.1, read as the reverse complement.
CAATTAGTGTGCGAGGAATAATATATATACATATACACATATAGAGCCCGGCCCCCAGCCAAATTTTTTTCAACCCAATGCTGCCTCTGAGTCAAAAAGTTTGGGGACCCCTGTTATAAAGTACTGTCAGGGTTTATTTTGGAGTGAAATTGTCCCATGAGGACAACAGTTGGAGTCTCCTCACTAATTTTGCACTGATGTAGGCATTGACCTGATCACTGACTTTATTACAACCAGTGCCTTCTTTCAGGTAACCATCCACATTGGAGGTAAAGGAGCATGTACAGTCAAAATATATGGTGTGATTAATCTGCTCCATACATGATTGTTTTTTGTGATTAATCACAAGAGTTAACTTGCTAATTTTGACCACCCTGAAAAAGTGTTAAACAATTAATTGGGACATTAAAACAAAGACAGAATTTGGGCAGACCTGCAAACTTCATGAGTAATTCCTGTATATTGATCACCAATGATTTTATTACTATCCTGTCTTGCTGCAGCATCAAGCTTACGAGTTCCAGTTTGGCGCGGCTTATGCGTGGATGATGTGTGTCTTCACAGTGGTTATGACCTACAGCATCACCTGCCCCATCATTGTCCCCTTTGGTTAGTTCTGCTGTTTTATGCAATTATCTTGTTCTGTTTTTCATATACAGTAGATTCTCATCAGCTACACTAATAGGATGTTCTATTTCTCCGTGCAGGGCTGATGTACATGCTTCTCAAACACCTAGCAGACAGGTACAACATGTACTATGCCTACCTACCTTCCAAACTGGACAAGAAAATACATTCTGGAGCGGTCAACCAAGTGGTGGCTGCTCCAATTCTTTGCCTTTTCTGGCTGCTGTTCTTCTCCACGATGCGTTCTGGTAGGATAGTACGCCATCTACAGGCCACACATCTTCATGACACAATCTATGAGACTTTAAAATGCATTCACTTTTCTTTCCCAGGTTTTTCAGCTGCTATCCCCATGTTCACCTTCATAGTTTTGATCATCACAATTACTGTCTGCCTTTCTCATGTCTGTTTTGGACATTTCAAATATCTCAGCGCTCACAACTATAAGGTAACAACTGGGTCAATGATAATAGTCCCTTTGACTTTTTGTTGCATTTTTTATTTTTTTATTTTTAATTAACAGAAGTTATATGCGCTTTTTGTGTCTCAGATTGACACAGGAGAATTGGAGGAGACGGAGAATGGTCAGGTAGAGTGCACGACTGACTCCAACAAAGCAGCAGTAAGTAGTCCAGTTTACTTTATTTCATGATGTAACGCAGGGCCGCACATGCAGTGAGCTCCGAACATTTGCGAAAGAACGTTTTTATTAAGCTGGGACCAATAAGCGTGGAGTTACTTCAGCTTCTTTCCAAAGTGCAAAAAATAATCAAAATCGATAAAATACTTTAGAACAGGGGTCCCCAAACTTTTTGACTCCGGGGCAGCATTGTGGTAAAACAATTTGGCTGGGGGGCTGCGCTGGGGGGCTGCGCTGGGGGGCTGCGCTATATATATATATATATATATATATATATATATATATATATATTCCTCGCGCACTAATTGACTTAAAGAGCGCACTTGCTGCATGTCACGTTATCGATATATATATATCTATATATATATATATAGCTATATATATATATATATATAGCTATATATATATATATATATATATTCCTCGCGCACTAATTGACTTAAAGAGCGCACTTGCTGCAGGTCACGTTATCGATGGTAAAAGGCATTTTTAGACAATATGATTTGCCTGAGTGGCTAGGAGACGGTAGAAAATGGACTAGTAAGGACAAATTTTAAAAAATAATTATACAAGAAAAACATTTATTTATTTATTTTTTTAACTTGGGACTTCCCGCGGGCCGGATTTTGGACGCTGGGGGGCCGTATGCGGGCCGTAGTTTGGGGACCCCTGCTTTAGAATATCAGTACATGGAACATACTGAAACTCAGGCTGTATTGAAAACAACTTTGAGTATAGCTTGCTACTGCGTTTCCATTACCCCTAGAAATGCGCAAAACCTAAATATCGAAATAAGAAACTGGTAATGGAAACGCCCATATTTCGAAAAACCTCTCAAATATCGCTAAAACATTTTTGCGCTCTCATGGGGTGGTTTTTGAGACGTTTTGATGTTTTAGATTTTTGCAAAAGAATGATAAAAACACTTTTTTTTTTAAAATATTGAACCGGCGGGGCGCCAATGCAGGACAACTCGGGCAGACGGGTTGTCTTGGTCTCTCTTCCGATCCACACCAGGCTGTCTCGCGGGTCCCTTTCCTGTAATAGAGGCCGACCGGCAGGCTCGAAGACACCCACATGCCCGAACAAGTGTCAAGGGGGCCTTTGAGTAATCACCTGCTGCCGCTGTTTTCTATTGACATCACGGAGCAGTGGCTGCAATATCTTCCTCAAAGCGGAGTCTCACGGGATGAGATTTTACGAGAACTAAGGCTCATGACACAAAACACCATTTAATGGAAATACTTACAAGTCGCAAATGTACTTAATCGAAATTTTATAAATATCACTATTATTTTGCGAAAAACTGCAATGGAAACACAGCTAATATTTTGTTCAATTTTGTAAATGCAATATAATTTACAGTGGGGGTTAAGTGTTTTTGAGTTTTAACTGTATTTCACTAACATTTCCTTTAATGCTCTATACATATATCTAATCAACACCCGATCAGGGTTTTATACTGCCGATTCTGATCACCCATGTAGGGATGTCCGATAATGGCTTTTTGCCGATATCTGATATTGCGATATTGTCCAACTCTTAATTACGATACCAATATCAACCGATACCGAAATATACAGTCGTGGAATTAACACATTATGCCTAATTTGGACAACCAGGTATGGTGAAGATAAGGTCCTTTTTAAAAAAATAATAAGATAAATAAATTAAAAACATTTTCTTGAATAAAAAAGAAAGTGAAACAATATAAAAGCAGTTACATAGAAACTAGTAATTAATGAAAATGAGTAAAATTAACTGTTAAAGGTTAGTACTACTAGTGGACCAGCAGCACGCACAATCATGTGTGCTTACGGACTGTATCCCTTGCAGACTGTATTGTTATATATTGATATATAATGTAGGAACCAGAATATTAATAACAAAAAGAAACAATCCTTTTGTGTGAATGAGTGTAAATGGGTGAGGGAGGTTTTTTGGGTTGGTGTACTAATTGTAAGTGTATCTTGTGTTTTTTATGTTGATTTAATAAAAATTTAAAAAATGATACCGATAATAACAAAACCGATACTGATAATTTCCGATATTACATTTTAAAGCATTTATCGGCCGATATTATCGGACATCTCTACACCCATGGGTAAGGTCAGCCGATACCGATCACATCTATTAACTGTAAATGTTTTCATTTATTTATGGTGAGTGCTAGCTACTGCCCATTAAACAATATCAACACAATATTGAAACTAGTTCCTGATTTTTTTTTTTATTACATACAGTTGTTTGAACAAAAATATACAAACCCCGTTTCCATATGAGTTAGGAAATTGTGTTAGATGTACATATAAACAGAATACAATGATTTGCAAATCCTTTTCAACCCATATTCAATTGAATGCACTACAAACTCATAAACTTTATTTATTTTTTGCAAATAATAATTAACTTAGAATTTCATGGCTGCAACACGTGCCAAAGTAGTTGGGAAAGGGCATGTTCACCACTGTGTTACATGGCCTTTCCTTTTAACAACACTCAGTAAACGTTTGGGAACTGAGGAGACACATTTTTTAAGCTTCTCAGGTGGAATTCTTTCCCATTCTTGCTTGATGTACAGCTTAAGTTGTTCAACAGTCCAGGGGTGTCCGTTGTGGTATTTTAGGCTTCCTAATGCGCCACACACTTTCAATGGGAGACAGGTCGTGACTACAGGCAGGCCCGTGTAGTACCCGCACTCTTTTACTATGAAGCCACGTTGATGTAACATGTGGCTTGGCATTGTCTTGCTGAAATAAGCAGGGGCGTCCATGGTAACGTTGCTTGGATGGCAACATACAGTATGTTGCTCCAAAACCTGTATGTACCTTTCAGCATTAATGGCGCCTTCACAGATGTGTAAGTTACCCATGTCTTGGGCACTAATACACCCCCATACCGGCTTTTCAACTTTGCGCCTATAACAATTTGGATGGTTCTTTTCCTCTTTGGTCCGGAGGACACGACGTCCACAGTTTCCAAAAACAATTTGAAATGTGGACTCGTCAGACCACAGAACACTTTTCCACTTTGTATCAGTCCATCTTAGATGAGCTCAGGCCCAGCGAAGCTGGCGGCGTTTCTGGGTGTTGTTGATTAACGGCTTTCGCCTTGCATAGGAGAGTTTTAACTTGCACTTACAGATGTAGCGACCAACGGTAGTTATTGACAGTGGGTTTCTGAAGTGTTCCTGAGCCCATGTGGTGATATCCTTTAAACACTGATGTCGCTTGTTGATGCAGTACAGCCTGAGGGATCGAAGGTCACGAGCTTAGCTGCTTACGTGCAGTGATTTCTCCAGATTCTCTGAACCCTTTGATGATATTACGGACCATAGATGGTGAAATCCCTAAATTCCTTGCAATAGCTGGTTGAGAAAGGTTTTTCTTAAACTGTTCAATAATATGCTCACGCATTTGTTGACCAAGTGGTGACCCTCGCCCCATCCTTGTTTGTGAATGACTGAGCATTTCATGGAATCTACTTTTATACCCAATCATGGCACCCACCTGTTCCCTATTTGCTTGTTCACCTGTGGGATGTTCCAAATAAGTGTTTTATGAGCATTCCTCCACTTTATCAGTATTTATTGCCATCTTTCCCAACTTCTTTGTCACTGGCATCAAATTCTAAAGTTAATGATTATTTGCAAAACAAAAAATGTTTTATCAGTTTGAACATCAAATATGTTGTCTTTGTAGCATATTCAACTGAATATGGGTTGAAAATGATTTGCAAATCATTGTATTCCGGGGGCAGCACGGTGGAAGAGGGGTTAGTGCGTCTGCCTCACAATACGAAGGTCCTGAGTAGTCTTGGGTTCAATCCCAGGCTCGGGATCTTTCTGTGTGGAGTTTGCATGTTCTCCCCGTGACTGCGTGGGTTCCCTCCGGGTACTCCGGCTTCCTCCCACTTCCAAAGATATGCCCCTGGGGATAGGTTGATTGGCAACACTAAATTGGCCCTAGTGTGTGAATGTGAGTGTGAATGTTGTCTGTCTATCTGTGTTGGCCCTGCGATGAGGTGGTGACTTGTCCAGGATGTACCCTGCCTTCCGCCCGATTGTAGCTGAGATAGGCTCCAGCGCCCCCCCGCGACCCCAAAGGGAATAAGCGGTAGAAAATGGATGGATGGATGTATTCCGTTTATATTTACATCTAACACAATTTCCCAACTCATATGGAAACTGGGTTTGTAGTACACAATAACTAAACAAATGCAAAAACTACCATCTACTACTAATTTAAACTATGTGGTTTTTGCCCTCAAAGTCCTGTGTCCAAATAATTAGTCCCTGAGTTTTCATTAACAAAAAATATTTTTAGACAATAAAGAAAGAGCTCTAATCACTGTGGTATCGCTCATATACTGATACTACCTTTGATAACGACACCAAAAAGGTATACATCGATCCGCCATCCTCTTATGTGTTGTGTACTGACAATGCTGACACACCAACAGTTGTTACATCATCTTCTCTCGAGACTCCTATTAATCTTCTTGTTAATTTCATGTTAATAGCTGCTTACTTAATGCTGTTCTATCTACTCTTCTTAAAGTGTATAAATCACTTATTTCTTAGTGTTGTTTAAATCTAGTTTAGTGTTTAGTTTAGGTATTAGCATGCCTGTTCCTGTCTTGCTCTGTTTGTATTGCAGCAGCAACTATCAATTTTTTTAGTAATTAACTAATCTATCGATTAGTTTGTTTGTTTGTTTGATTAATTGAGTAATCGGATAAAACACACTCTATAGCCTCAGTGCATATTGTACGGAAAATAGTTAAACATTTTTGCTTGCCATATCCTTCATTCTTTTTTTCTAACAAATGCACATCATTAAATTTTAAAACGTGTACATCAACAAAAAATAAAAATAATAAACTCTCTGCTGTCCGCTGCCAAACAGATCACTGAAGCCACACACCATCTGTCCGCTTATTAAAAGTTACGGGCACTCCACGTGGTACAGATTTTATTCATTTGTTTATATAGTTGTACTCATTAAACAATTAATCAAAGCCTCAGAATATGAATCAAAGCTTTTTTCTGATCGATTTAAATCAATTACGTTGCAGCCTTAGTGTGTTACTTGTTTAGCCTCGTTCTCCCGTGACAATGCTACTTAAGATACAAAGAAATGCAAATTATTTGATGAAAAATAGATGATTATTATCAATTTGGTGCTCCACTGTGTATGAAGACACACAATTAGCTGCTATCTTGTCAGATGTAGGACTAAAAATCAACACAATGTCAGCCAAAGGGGATCGGCGACTGTAATTGGTTTTGAAAGGCATTGATCAGCAATTATAATCACGTACTTCATGAAAATCAGCCGATACTGAACGGTGGCTGATCGATCAGCACATCCTAATTTATAGGCCAGCATTGTTTTATTCATTGCCACTTGACATGTGCTGTACATGTTAAAAAACATATTATATACCATATTACATAAACGTTTCATGTAAATGATTTATCTTCCATATGAATCTCCTTTTTTAGTGTTTTTTTTTTTACCCTAAAAAGAAAATGAAGGAGAGCAACTTTACTCATGATTAAAGTCAACCATCAAAGTAATATTATTATTGAAGTTCTGGTACAACAGATGCTTTGATCAAATACTAGTAGTTTAAATGTCACTGCATACACTCCATCCAACGCTTAGCAAAATTCTAATTTGTATGTTGTTTTTTTAGACAAGATATAATTGTACTTTTAATGAAATTATTTTCAAAAAACTCAATTTAGAGCTTCCCATTAGACGCAAAACAAATTACTTCTGTTAACAAAAATGTAGCATTGCACATTGCATTCAAATAATAATCTCCAACATTGAGATTAATAAAGTGCAGAGTTGAAACTTCTGTCTTGAATAAAATACTTTTGTAAATACAATTGTAGTATTTAAACATTGTATGCAAATAAATAATCAAGTAAAACATTGAGGGAACTATAGTTTTAGTAAGTGGTTGTTGTCTTGTTCGCCTCATAAAGACTTGCATTTCTTTCCTGCACTCTGCTGGAGGCTTCGTTTGCAGATGCAGGAATAATAAATTTGTTGTGCTGTTGCCTTTTTTAAACAAACTTAGCAGCTTGCAATCATTTGTTTTATGCTAATTGCCTCACAACCAAACTTCTGACAACACTTTTTTCTTTTCTTTGGAACAAACTTCTTGCATTCCTTTGTATTAGCCATGTTTTGCCAGGTGTGCCGCTATGGAAACAAGGGAGCGGGTGGAAGCTACAAAAGCTCCTGGGTACAAAAAGTATGCTGAAGCAAGAGTAGAAACATCCATCCATCCATCCATTTTCTACCGCTTATTCCCTTTGGGGTCGCGGGGGGCGCTGGAGCCTATCTCAGCTACAATCATAATTTTTTTAAATAGTCTTCAACAAAAAACTCAAATTTATAGATAAAATCAATATATATATATCCCGGGCCTAATGTGTTGCTAGCTGAACGCTATTTATTCTTTGTGTTGTCTGCTTGGCACACAACTTAATTTTGTTTTTATCTCTTCCTCTACAGCAAATGTACATTGCTCTGGTTCTGCAAGATCGAAACTCAGAGGAAGCCGGATCAGGCAGCGGCGAGGAGGACGGTCAAGGCTCGTCACAGGACGAGGAAATAATTAACGTGGAAAATGGTCTGAACGAGGACTTTCAGTCTGGAGAAGACAGCCTCATTGATAATGAAGTGAGACACTGACAGACCGAAGATTAACTTGACAGGAGTGCACTCAATAAATGAACTAAACAGGAAATTGAAACCACCAAGTCCACCAAAGCATCCCAACCTTGGTGGAGAGACTCCATGAACTAACAGTCGTGCATAGTCTACTAATGATGACATGGATTCTTACATTTACAGTACTTCACCAGGTCTCTTCAAAGACTACTACCTGCACAAGCAATGCATGTCCTGCAAAGTCCTTCAGATCAGCGCAGTGGAAAGACACAAATGCTTAACGGAATCTTTGGGCATCTCCTGGAAGGGAAGTGCTGCTCTGCTAGTTGTCTCAACATTCTTGCACTTGAAAAGAGACGACTTGTCTAGTAAGGCGCCGTCACACGGCATGCTTTCATGTTGAAAAGACGAGATGATGTTCCCCAAATACTCTGCCGCCGTCCCTAAATGTGGCTTTCAAAGACGATGTAGTGTTCCCAACATCCTCATTGAGTCATTTAAAGAAGAAACCTCTCTACAGAGCACTATTTCTTCTAGCACATTGTCAACAAGTAGTCTCGTGGGGCATTTATTAGAACACATAAATGTAGCGTAGAAGATGACCTGATATGTTAGCACACTACGTTTACTAAGACATGCAGCCAGTCGGACTGCTGTTGAACTGCTGCTACAAGAGGACTTTGAGTTGATTTGGACATAGAGAGTTGCTATACTAGTCTGTTATGATACTCACTGTCATTGTTTTTTTTTGTCCTCATCAGTTATCTTTTTTTTTTTTTTGCCTATAAGTTTACATCTTATGCACAGATTCCGACATTTGCATTAATTTCAAGTGACAATGTCTTGCCGTTCTGGTTAACTTTTGTATAGGCACTTGATCATGTAGATCCTGATAGATATATTATTATAAGTTGTTGGCAGCAACGTTACAGCCTCCCAAAGCTGATTTATTCATTATTTATCTCCAATCATGTCTTATCTGTGATAAAACGTGAGGCAGATGACACAAAAAGTCAGATGCGTTGGACATCAAAATACGTTCAGCTCAACTAAGTAACAATCACACTATAGCACACACAAAATTGTGGCCTTACTATGTATCCATGTTATAATATCATGGAGACGACAGTGTGAGTCCACCGTTGTTGTAGTTCTTGATAAAGCCAGTGCTTCAGGCCACTACATTCACAAAGAGAGACTGCACACAAACCATATTGATGAATAGAGACTGACCGGCCGGGCTGTGATCACGAGTCACATTATTTTGGTACTAACAACAAAATTGTCTGGTGTTCTCATATGATTCGTAATAAGACCTTTGTTGTTGTCATACCTCAACGTTTGTATACCTCTAACATGTCTTGAAATCTCTGAATGTGGGTTGTGGGAGGGATACTTTGAAAACACTATTTCTTTAACGTTGAATGTCGCTGACCTCTGCAACTTTTGATGAGAATTTAGCAACCATGAGCTACAGTATGTGCTATTTTGTAAAATAATTGAACTGACAAGTGTTTATCTACTGTGTGTCAGTCTCTTAGCTTTAGCCGTATTTTATTATTTTACACTTGTCTTGTAATAACTCCTCCACATTTGTGTATCATGTTCCATTACCAAATCTTAACGACATCTGTGGTCTCACTGGAAATAAAACTATATGTGTATATTTTTTTTTTGTTAAACAACAAAGCACTCATGGATGACAATGTCAGCTTGCTCTGTTCTGAAGAGTGGTTCGTAAAATGTTTGTGCATTACAGTTTCTCTATTATGATTTGTTTACAACAAATACTATATCGCTAGGAATGGAAAATTATGCTTTATTATTTCAAGGTTTTGAACCAGGGATCAACAATCTTAGCTATCAAAACAGCCCCTTTCCTCAAAAAAAAAAAAAAAAAAGCCACAAAACAAATGTTCAAATCTATATTTTCAATTGTACAAGCAAAGGAATTTGAGTGTCTGTGTTTCTCTGGTTTCACGCTCAAGCCGACCTTCCCTTCTCCTTTGCTTTCCTTGTGCTCATTAGATCACCAGTCAACACTCTGCCTGTACACATGCATGGCCTTACAGTACAACATTTGAAAACTTTTTTAAAAATGATAATTTATTTCAGTAAGTGGCCAAGAGGCTTGCAAACCCTGTTTTTTTTTTTATTTAAATCACATAAATGGAGATGCATGTTTTTATACAGCTACATTAATTGTAAATATATGCCAGCATAAATTGGTTAATTTGCCCTATTTTTGGCATTGTGTTTTCTATCATTCTTTAACACAATATAGAGCAGGGCTATAAAAATGGTGGCCTGCGGGTTGGTTTGATGTCATTCTTAAACTGGATTTGGCTGTTAGGTTAAAAAAAAACTTGGAATATTTTTGACTAAATGTTTTTGGAACTCAGCCAAAATGAACAGAAATCAAATGTCCACTGCCGAGGATGGTTATATATAAAATAAGAATAATAGGTAAGTTAAAGTGCCCCAATCCTTAGCTTTCTGGAAATGTTGCCCCTACAACAACTTAGTTGACCAACTCCGAGTAAGTAATAATAGTATAGTGCAATGTTCCCTCTAATTGTTCTTTTATTAACACTCAAATGACAGGAGTCATTTTCATGGGATTATTTTCTAATATAAGTGATATGGCCCACTTGTAATGAAAATAAAATAAATTGTGTTTTTCATAAGCTATGTATTAGTATTGTACAGTATGTATTTCCCCTTAAACATCCTCATGTTGCACAATGAAATGTAAGCATGGGATAAAATGGTAACTTTCTCTAGTAACATCATTTCATGATTAATATCCATAAATTAACATTAATAATAAATGACAGTAGAATAAGCACACATATGATTGAGGAGTCATAGTGTGACTTTTTGTGTGACCATAAACGCACTAGTGTCTAAGTGCTATGAGTGCGTGTGTTTGTGCGGGTGAAAGAGCGAGCGGCTGCTGTTGAGTTGGTTTTGGCCTGGTTTGTACAGCAGAAAATGACTAGTTTTTCGAGATAGAAGTTTTTTACTCATGTTTTTGGTGTGGTTATGGCCGAATATAAATAGTTTTGCTCAATAAAGTGATCGATATATAATTCCGGTCCTCGAAGCGTCTCAACAGGCGTTACAATAATTCGGGGGTCAGCAACCCGCGGCTCTTTAGTGCCGCCCTAATGCCTGGAGCATTTTTAAAAAAGGATTGAAAATGGAAATAGATGGGGGGTAAAATATTTTTTTGTTTTAGTATATGTTTTGTTTGAGGACAAACATGACACAAACCTCCCCAATTGTTAGAAAGACCACTGTTTAATATGTTTGTGTGTATGCTTCACTGATGAGAGTATTTGGTGAACATCGTTTTGTCCTATTAATTTTGGCGGTTCTTGAACCCCCCCATAGTGTGGACTGTGACCCAACAGTCTGTTTACATGTAAAATAGTACTACTTCTTTGTTTCATTTTGTCCACCAAACTTTGTATACTGTGCGTGAATGCACAAAGGTGCACTTTGTTGATGTTATTGACTTGTTGGAGTGCTAATCAGGCAGATTTGGTCCGTGCATGACTGCAAGCTAATCAATGCTGACATGCTATTTAGGCTAGCTGTATGTACATATTGCATCATCATGCCACATTTGTAGGTATATTTGAGCTCATTTAATATATTTTACTTTTATCTTCTTTGTATATAATTTAGTTTTGGATGTCTCATGACACATTATCTGTATGTAATATTGGCTGCATTTCAGATAGTTGTTTGTGTGCCATGTTGTTCCAGACTACAGCAAACGTTACCTAGCTTGCCAAAGATTGTATTAAATCTATTAGAAGAAGACAGCTAGCCGTTCCCTTTAACTTGGACACACACATCTATACCTTTGGCCATTAAAAGCCAATAATTTCCAGGAGTTATCTCACCTTCTGAGTAGCCTCTGATTTACTAATGTTTTCCAATGTAAAAATGTGTAGAATAAATATCAAATTTCAACATTTCTGTCAACGAATATTTGCTTCAGCCTGCAAATCATAGTCATTTTGATAGTAAGCTATTATAGCTATTACAGACACTTACGATGTGTTGCCTTCATTATAAGACTTATATACGGCTTTTCATTTTTTGTGGTTTCAGACAGATTTGTTTTTTGTATTTTTGGTCCAATATGGCTCTTTCAACGTTTTGGGTTGCCGACCCCTGCAATAATTGAACGATGTTGATGAACATTGTTTTAATTGTTAGGGCCGCTTGTTGTCACCGTCACTCAGAGTTGCATTGCAAAATCATACAGAATAAATTGTGTGTTTATTTTGTTTAGAATTCGGATGGGATTTTGATTTTGTGCGTGGCATAGATTTGCTGTGCGCAGACGACGCTTGAGCAGTGCGCAATTGCGCAGGCGTGCACCTAAGGGGGAACGTTGGTACAGTACTTGATTTTAAGATTTTTTTTTCTTTAACTTAAACCCATCGGTTATAAAATATTATAAAAGTTACGATGAAATAACTTTTGCTGTGTAAGTTCAATAATAAAGTTGTTGGATTTTTATTGTATTCAATTTGTCTGCATTAAAAAACACTCAGAAATAAAGCAACACCAAATAATTTGCGAGGGGGTTAAGGATTTTTAGGGAGCTTTAAGCCTCCTTAAAATAGTTTGATGACAACACTGATTCAGACGACCGATAAAAACATTATTGATGAGACTAAGACATAAACATGTATCGTGGGCTTTCCAATTATGAAAAACACCATCGACTGTGCTTCCGGTTATCACGTTGGGAAGACAGAACACCGGTTACAAAGATCGATCGATTAAAGTGTATACATGCAAGAGGTCATTTGTTTACAATCCCATCATCTTTAAAATGTAAAAAAAAAAGTTAATTTACATACAGACATTACAAGCTGCGTGCAAAAACCTCATTAGGTTTGTACATGTTTTAAAAAACTATAGTTTCGATGTGTATTTCTGGTCAGGCAGTGCGGCCGGATCAAAAGAAACCTTGAGGATGCTTCATTGAACTAAAAGTTGCTTTATTTCAAGCGAGCGTCATTATACAGGACTGCAGTGCGTGGAGGAGGTCAGCTAGCCAAAACATGTGTCTCTCCTAACTTGCAGAAGCCAAACCAACAGTTTTATATTCCTCTTTCCTGTGTCTGGGTGTGTGCCAGTTCAATAGAATACCACCTGACCATGTAAGGAGATGTTTGTGTGTAAGTGTCTGAAAGCCAAGGATGTAGGTTATAACTTAAATGTTGGCGTCAAGTTAAACATGGAGTCTCTTCTCGCGGATAGGGCTGTCACTTTGCATACCATGGTCCAATTTACTGCCTTTTATCTTGCCAGGACTAATCTAGTCAACATGTGCTGTCAAAGTTAAGGGCAGTGTTTTATTGTGTGCTCACAACAAAATATCCCCTATTCACTTAAACCTCCAAGATGAATATAAACATTTACCATATGCAAAACATAATATGCCTTAATTAATAGACACCTTAGTTTCAACCACATTAGGCTAATATTACATTTTTAGTGTATGTTTAATAAAAATAAAAGTCAAATATTAAAGACCCTGAGCTAAGGCTCCCCCCAAGGGCTGCGTCCTGAGTCCGCTGCTGTTCACATTGATGACCCATGACTGCTGTGCCAGGTCCACTACTAACCACGGTGTGTAGTATGCGGATGACACAACAGTAGTGGGCCTCATCCCTGACAACAACGACATAGACTACAGGGAGGAGGTGAAACATCTGGTTGACTGGTGCAGAACTAACAACCTGGTCCTGAATGTCGACAAGACCAAGGAGATCATCGTTGACTTCAGGAAGCACCAGTCCAGCCACGCTCCACTCTTCATCAACGGCACAGCAGTGGAGATTGTAAGCAGCACCAAATCTTGGGGGTGCAGATAACTGACAATATGACCTGGTCCTACACACTGAGCTGAGCTCTTGTAAAAAGAGCTCAGCAGTGCATGCACTTTTTGCGTTGGATGAAAAGAGCATAGCTCCCTCCCCCCATTCTCACCACATTCTACAGAGGCGCTATAGAGAGCCTACTGACCAACTGCATCTCTGTCTGGACTGGAGACTGCAGTGCCTCAGACTGGAAATCTCTGCAGAGACTGGTGAGGACGGCGGAAAAGATCATCAGGACTCCTCTTCCTCCTATCCAGGAAATCGCAAAAAGCTGCTCCCTGACTAGGGCTCAGAAATTCCGCAGAGACTCCTCCCACCCCCACCAAGGACTGTTTTCACTGCTGGACTCTAGAAAGAGGTTCCGCAGCCTCCGTAGCAGAACCTCCAGGTTCTGTAACAGCTTCTTCCCTCAAGCCATAAGACTCTTGAACGCATCATAATAATCCCCTCAGTTCCCCCTAAAAACGGATTAACTCGCTGGAATATAAAGACAATATAACATACATCCACGGGCAGCACGGTGGTACAGGGGTTAGAGCATGTGCCTCACAATATGAAGGTCCTGACTCTTGAGTAGTCCTGAGTTCAATCCCGGGCTCGGGATCTTTCTGTGTGGAGTTTGCATGTTCTCCCCGTGACTGCGTGGGTTACCTCCGGGTACTCCGGCTTCCTCCCACCTCCAAAGACATGCACCTGGGGATAGGTTGATTGGCAACACTAAATTGGCCCTAGTGTGTGAATGTGAGTGTGAATGTTGTCTGTCTATCTGTGTTGGCCCTGTGATGAGGTGGCGACTTGTCCAGGGTGTACCCCGCCTTCCGCCCATGTGCAGCTGGGATAGGCTCCAGCACCCCCCGCAACCCCGAAAGGGACAAGCAGTAGAAAATGGATGGATGGATGGATAACATATGTCCATAAACGTGGATGCATATGCAAAATTGCAATATATTTATCTGTACAGTAATCTATTTATTTATATCTGCACCTTATTGCTCTTTTAGCCTGCACTACAACAAGCTAATGCAACGAAATGTCGTTCTTATCTGTATGGGTGAGGGCGGACCTACGTCACTTCCGCCTACCAATCCCCTAGCAACCGGGAATTCGTTGAAAACAAACCAGCTCACAGCGAACACAGCATTGACAGAAAAAGCATTTAACGAGCGTTGTGGCTTGGAAGTCGGCGTTAAATCCTTCATTTACGCATTTTTACTTATTCGCATATCGTGTGAAAAAACGAAAATGTATTATTTGCGTCAGACTCGTCTCAGTGAACTTTAAAGCTTCTCAGGCTTAGCTTAGCTTGCTAGTTAGCTTAGCCTGCGCGCTACTAAGAAAGAGACGCGGAAGTTATCAACAACAAGATCAAGTGTTAGTGTATAAAATATTGAGAGATTTGAGGGCTACATGTATTGAATGGCAACATGAAAATTATAGGGTTTATTGGTTTTTAAAAACCCAACTGTTAAGTGCAAATTTAAACGAAACCGGTTTTCGAAAATAGCTAGCATAGACTATATAGTATATTACTTACTTAACTTAATCCTCTTCTTCCCGGATGGGAAATAAGGCTTCGACGACTCGACGCCATTCATCTCGCTGCTGTGCTCGTGTCTGTGCCTCGCCCCATGTAAGCTTCATCTCTTTCAGCTCCCCTTCAACTGCCGCCCTGGCTTACGTTTTCCAGGTGGTGTCCATCTTAACGCTGCCTTTGGTATCCTCTCGTTGTCCGGTTTTCGAAAATAGCTAGCTAGGCTATAGATAGTATATACCGCATGTTATTTTTGTACAACAACTTCAGCTGTCGAACGTTATAAGGTACAAATTCAACAAGTACAACATTAGCACGGACGTATAGCCGAGTTGTGGTTAAGAAGGTGGATTTTTGTTCCTTATATTTACCAGAAACGAAGTGATCCGAACACACGACCCGGGACTTTGGGGGACTCCAGTGAGAACCGTCCTCGTTTTCCCGGTGTAAAGCTGCGAGCCATTTGTCTCGTCTCTGTGGGCTTTTATCACGCTTTGGCAGAACAAAATACAACCTTTGTTTTCCCTGTTTCCAGTTGTGGTTAGCACAACCAAAAACAACACAGTTTTTCGGCATTTTGGAGGCAGAATGACGGGTTTAACCAGCGTAGGTCGACAGGTTAAAGAGTAATGGCAACGGTTTGTTTTCAACGCCAGTCTGGTTGCTATGGCTCGAAGAACCCGTATGTAGCTCAGTTGCCCGGATGTTGGCCCTCACCCATAAGAGGAAGTCTAAGTCTAAGTCTAAAACTGGACCACAAACGAAATCTTGTTCCGCACCAACTTTTCCAATCTTCTATTCAAAACATGGAAACTATTACTGTATTTCCTGTGACTTGAAGAAAGCAAAATTACATTTTTGAAAAGGGGTTTTAATTTGGAAATTGCTTGTATTTCCGGTAGATTTTTTTTTTAAACGAAGAAGAAGGAGGAGGAGGAGGACTAGTAGGAGGCGTCGACGAATGACTCAGGAGCGACGTGGAAGATAACATGTCATGAGGATGTTTATAATGACTTTAGGAGACATGGAGGGACGTTACCTGAAATGAAACCGTGTAAGAATCAAGTCCCCACATAGGTCGTCCTCATACCAGAAGTCGTCAAAATGGACGGAGGGTTGAGTATTACTTTGATATCGGTAGTAATGTTTGGCGGTTGTTACCTGCTTGGAGTCGTCCCTCTTTTGTTTAGACTGTCACAGGTAAGTTGCGTACTTTACAAAACATACATGGTAGTCTCTCTTAATGTGTGTTCTAAACACATGGATAGTAGGAGACGGAGTATGGTTATAGTCTAGACTGGTGTGACCAAAACAAATGAGCACGTGCCATGCCCTTATTTGGTCATTTTAGCGGTAGAAATGTTGGTTTTCAGTTTAGTTACATTGTAATATAAATGTCTGTTCCAGAAAAGCCTACATTTTGTCTCCATCCTGGGTGCAGGCTTCTTGTGTGGGACAGCCCTCGCCATCACCATCCCCGAAGGAGTGGGCTTGTTACAAGAGGCATGGACACATGAGCAAGGTCATTTGCAAGTTATGGTATTATTTTATCACCTGCTATGTAGGTGATAAAATGACTGGGCTGGTCATGGTTAACGCCTTGCATGACAACTTCTGTCGTCAGTTCAATGTGCCTGTGTAAATGAGTGAATGTGATGTGTAATGTGAGCACTTTGGGTATAATTCCAGGTATAGTAAAGCGCTATATAAATACTCAGTGGTGTGCCGTCAGGGCCAGCAAGGCCTTCTCTGCTGGCCTAACATAACCAGAAATCATGTTCATAGTTAAAGATAAAAGTAGTTTTTTATTTACTTTCCCTAAATATTTAAAAGTATTCATATTCTCTTAATGTCATATTATGCTCCTTCCAGCGCTGTTGTTTTTAGGTTATAGAGTTTTTTATCCAATCAGAATTCAGCTAGCTTATGTTGCCATGCTGTACGAAATCTGCCCAAAGCCTTCAGAATCAATAATGCAGGCGTCTATGCGCTATAAAGGCCTACTAAAATGAAATATTTTTATTTAAACGGGGATAGCAGATCCATTCTATGTGTCATACTTGATCATTTCGCAATATTTCCATATTTTTGCTGAAAGGATTTAGTAGAGAACATCGACGATAAAGTTCGCAACTTTTGGTCGCTGATAAAAAAAGCCTTGCCTGTACCGGAAGTAGCGTGACGTCGCAGGTTAAAGGGCTCCTCACATTTCCCCATTGTTTACACCAGCAGCGAGAGCGATTCAGACTGAGAAAGCGACGATTACCCCATTAATTTGAGCGAGGATGAAAGATTTGTGGATGAGGAACAAGAGTGACGGACTAGAGTGAAGTGCAGGACGTATCTTTTTTCGCTCTGACTGTAACTTAGGTAAAAGGGCTCATTGGATTCCACACTTTCTCCTTTTTCTATTGTGGATCACGGATTTGTATTTTAAACCACCTCGGATACTATATCCTCTTGAAACGAACGCGAAATGGACATTCACAGTGACTTTTATCTCCACGACAATACATCGATGAAGCACTTTAGCTACGGAGCTAACGTGATAGCATCGTGCTTAAATGCAGATAGAAACAAAAGAAATAAGCCCCTGACTGGAAGGATAGACAGAAGATCAACAATACTACTATCAGATAAAATATTGATAAAATGGCGGCGCATGGCTATGGCTATGCAGCGGCTCGCTAACGCTCTTGGGAGTGTAGAGCGATTTGGCAAAAAACACCCGTCATTTCTGTCAATTTCATGGCTGGCTCAAAGCGTGAACACTCTGTGATCACATACGACCGACAGACAATTCGGGATGTGGATGGATCGGGTCGTTATAGACTGAAAGATGCATGTACGGTGGACCTCCTCGCTAGCATGGGAATACTTCGCGGGCTACATCGAGCGGCCTTTGTAGCAGCGGAGTCAAGTGCTAGCGGTGACCGCCAATGGAGACGACGTAAGCGGTGCGAGCGGAAGCAGAAGCGGGGATGCCGAGCGGGGCTAACAACAAAGAGAAAAGCTAACCAAAGAAGCGTGGAGTCTCCGGGTAAGAAGCCATTTAAACTAGAACTAGCTGGATAATCCCTGCACACACAGCAATTCTCTTAGAATAAAACACAACTCACATAATGTTTTTTCTTTTGTGACCGTGTCAGAGGCAGACATACATTGTACTGAGGTAGCTAACTATGATGCGTTCAGTTTATCGCAACATCAAGCAAACAATCTGAATATCCCCGTCGTATCAATTCCTAGATATGGTCGAAACTATTTAAAGTGCACTACGCATAATAAACGCAACATTATTAATATTGCTACTTCGGATAATTTCAACAAACAATC
This sequence comes from Entelurus aequoreus, assembly GCF_033978785.1. NCBI lineage: Eukaryota > Metazoa > Chordata > Actinopteri > Syngnathiformes > Syngnathidae > Entelurus > Entelurus aequoreus. The sequence goes on along the minus strand of NC_084739.1, from coordinate 26,208,213 downwards.
CTCAAAACAGCCCACTACCTATAATATGGGCTTTTTAAACATAAGATCATTATCTTCCAAAATGTTATTAGTTAATGAAGTCATTAGAGACAACAAACTTGACGTCGTTGGTCTCGCCGAGACCTGGCTCAAACCAGACGATTTTTTTGCGCTAAATGAGGCATCTCCTCTTAACTATACCAATACACATGTTGCCCGACCTCTTAAAAGGGGAGGGGGTGTCGCACTAATATACAATGAAAACTATAATCTTACACCTAACCTAAATAATAAATATAACTCGTTTGAGGTGCTCACTTTGAGGTTTGTCACACCGCTGCCTCTCCACCTGGCTGTTATCTACCGCCCCCCTGGGCCCTATTCGGACTTCATCAGTGAATTCTCAGAGTTTGTTGCTGATCTAGTGACGCACGCCGACAATATAATTATAATGGGGGACTTTAATATCCATATGAATTCCCCATCGGACCCTCCATGCGTGGCGCTCCAGACTATAATTGATAGCTGTGGTCTTACACAAATAATAAATGAACCCACGCATCGCAACGGTAATACGATAGATCTAGTGCTTGTCAGGGGTATCACCACCTCTAAAGTTACGATTCTCCCGTACACTAAAGTAATGTCCGATCATTACCTTATAAAATTCGAAGTTCTGACTCATTGTCAACAAACTAATAATAATAATAATGCTGCCACAACGACGACTCTTACTGACCTACTGCCTTCGGTAATGGCACCATTCCCAAATTATGTGGGCTCTATTGATAACCTCACTAACAACTTTAATGACGCCCTGCGCGACACCATTGATAGTGTAGCACCGCTAAAGCTAAAAAGGGCCCCTAAAAGGCGTACCCCATGGTTTACAAAAGAAACTAAAGCCCAGAAATTATCATGTAGAAAGCTGGAACGCAAATGGCGTGCGACTAAACTTGAGGTTTTCCATCAAGCATGGTGTGATAGTTTAATAACTTATAAATGCATGCTTACCTCAGCTAAAGCTAAATATTACTCAAATCTCATCCACCTCAACAAAAATGATCCTAAATTTCTGTTTAGTACAGTAGCATCGCTAACCCAACAAGGGACTCCTCCCAGTAGCTCCACCCACTCAGCAGATGACTTTATGAATTTCTTTAATAAGAAAATTGAAGTCATTAGAAAAGAGATTAAAGACAATGCATCTCAGCTACAACTGGGTTCTATTAACACAAATACGACTGTATATATGACGGATACCGCCCTCCAAAATAGTTTCTCTCTCTTTGATGAAATAACATTGGAGGAATTGTCAAAATGTGTAAATGGGACAAAACAAACAACATGTTTACTTGACCCAATTCCTGGGAAACTTATCAAGGAGCTTTTTGTATTATTAGGTCCATCAGTGTTAAATATTATAAACTTATCACTTTCCTCTGGCACTGTTCCCCTAGCATTCAAAAAAGCGGTTATTCATCCTCTACTCAAAAGACCTAACCTCGATCCTGATCTCTTGGTAAACTACCGGCCGGTGTCCCACCTTCCGTTTATCTCGAAAATCCTCGAAAAAATTGTAGCACAGCAGCTAAATGAACACTTAGCGTCTAACAATCTCTGTGAACCTTTTCAATCCGGTTTCAGGGCAAATCACTCTACGGAGACAGCCCTTGCAAAAATGACTAATGATCTATTGCTAACGATGGATTCTGATGCTTCATCTATGTTGCTGCTTCTTGATCTTAGCGCCGCTTTCGATACTGTTGATCATAATATTTTATCACAGCGTATCAAAACGCGTATTGGGATGACAGACTTAGCCTTGTCTTGGTTTAACTCTTATCTTACTGACAGGATGCAGTGTGTCTCCCATAACAATGTGACCTCGGACTATGTTAAGGTAACGTGCAGAGTTCCCCAGGGTTCGGTTCTTGGCCCTGCACTCTTTAGTATTTACACGCTGCCGCTAGGTGACATCATACGCAAATACGGTGTTAGCTTTCACTGTTATGCTGATGACACCCAACTCTACATGCCCCTAAGGCTGACCAACACGCCGGATTGTAGTCAGCTGGAGGCGTGTCTTAATGAAATTAAACAATGGATGTCCGCTAACTTTTTGCAACTCAACGCTAAGAAAACGGAAATGCTTATTATCGGTCCTGGTCAACACCGACATCTATTTAATAATACCACCTTAACATTTGACAACCAAACAATTAAACAAGGCGACTCGGTAAAGAATCTGGGTATTATCTTCGACCCAACTCTCTCGTTTGAGTCACACATTAAGTGTTACTAAAACGGCCTTCTTTCATCTCCGTAATATCGCTAAAATTCGTTCCATTTTGTCCACAAGCGATGCTGAGATCATTATCCATGCGTTCGTTACATCTCGTCTCGATTACTGTAACGTTTTATTTTCGGGCCTCCCTATGTCTAGCATTAAAAGATTACAGATGGTACAAAATGCGGCTGCTAGACTTTTGACAAAAACAAGAAAGTTTGATCATATTACGCCTATACTGGCTCACTTGCACTGGCTTCCTGTGCACCTAAGATGCGACTTTAAGGTTTTACTACTTACATATAAAATACTACGCGGTCAAGCTCCTGCCTATCTTGACGATTGTATTGTACCATATGTCCCGGCAAGAAATCTGCGTTCAAAGAACTCCGGCTTATTAGTGATTCCCAGAGCCCAAAAAAAGTCTGCGGGCTTCAGAGCGTTTTCTATTCGGGCTCCAATACTATGGAATGCCCTCCCGGTAAAAGTTAGAGATGCTACCTCAGTAGAAGCATTTAAGCCTCATCTTAAAACTCATTTGTATACTCTAGCCTTTAAATAGACTCCCTTTTTAGACCAGTTGATCTGCCGTTTCTTTTCTTTTCTTTTCTACTCTGCTCCCAACCCGGGGTGGACCGCTAGCCTGTCCATCAGATGGGGACATCTCTACGCTGCTGACCCGTCTCCACTCGGGATGGTTCCTGCTGGCCCCACTATGGACTGGACTTTCGCTGATGTGTTGGACTTTCACAATATTATGTCAGACCCACTCGACATCCATTGCTTTCGGTCTCCCCTAGAGGGGGGGGTTACCCACATATGCGGTCCTCTCCAAGGTTTCTCATAGTCATTCACATTGACGTCCCACTGGGGTGAGTTTTCCTTGCCCGTATGTGGGCTCTGTACCGAGGATGTCGTTGTGGCTTTTACAGCCCTTTGAGACACTTGTGATTTAGGGCTATATAAATAAACATTGATTGATTGATTGATTGATTGATCAGGAGACACCGAACCAAACACCTGTAACTACACAGTTAATGCTGTGCTGCCTGTCGAAGCCTAGCAATGCTGTTGCTAATGACGCCATTGAAGCTAACTTAGCTACGGGACCTCGTCAGAGCTATGATAAAAACATTAGCGCTCCACCTACGCCAGCCCTCATCTGCTCATCAACACCCATGCTCACCTGCGTTCCAGCGATCGACGGCGCGACGAAGGACTTCACCCGATCATCGATGCGGTTGGCGGCTAGCGTCGGATAGCGCCTCTGCTATCCAAGTCAAAGTCCTCCTGGTTGTGTTGCTGCAGCCAGCCGCTAATACACCGATCCCACCTACAGCTTTCTTCTTTGCAGTCTCCATTGTTCATTAAACAAATTGCAAAAGATTCACCAACACAGATGTCCAGAATACTGTGGAATTTTGCGATGAAAACAGAGCTCTTTGTATTGAGATACAATGTGTCCGAATACTTCCGTTTCAACCATTGACGTCACGCGCAAACGTCATCATACATAGACGTTTTCCACCGGAAGTTTAACGGGAAATTTAAATTGCACTTTATAAGTTAACCCGGCCGTATTGGCATGTGTTGCAATGTTAAGATTTCATCATTGATATACAAACTATCAGACTGCGTGGTCGGTAGTAGTGGGTTTCAGTAGGCCTTTAAGTGAATGGACACAAACATTTGACTGACAGTTGCGATAGCCAATCAGATCACGAGTTGTTGTCAGTAAGGCCTTCTAGCTGGCCTAAGGCAGATATATAGTGATGTTATGAGCGAGGTAACATAAGAACTCCATTACCCAGCATGCCACAGTAGTGAAGAGCACGGGCAGTAGCCCCGTTTAGGTTATTGAATGTAGACATGCAGCGGGATGTTTTTGATGAGCACGCTGTGGAATAAACTTTAAGAACTCGGCCAACACGCCTCGTCTGCATCTTTTATGATTAGACAAGACAACACCTATATTTGCAAGGCCATTTTCAAGAAGGATATTTAAAGAGAAACTACATCTTGGGAGACGATGTCGACCAACCCCGGAAGCTAGCTCAGATGTTGATGAAATGTGAGTTCAGATATTTTATTTCTTTATTTTTTCATGTTTAATGTGTTTTTTGCAATTTTAATTTTGACAGTACCACATAAGATATGTTTTAATTGCTGATGCGGGTTTATTGATTTTTAAATGCGCCAGAAAATAACCAGTTTTGTACAATGCCCAGTAGTGCGTAAATGTGTTCCTGTATAGTATTATTACAGCAATGGTCATGTGGTGACATCAATTATGGTATTTTGAGAGGTAATCATTGAAGTCGGACATCACTGAAGGCCTAGGTGTGAAACGCACGGCCCGCCACTGATAAAGATAGACTATTTAACTTCTCCTTTTTTTCAGCTTCTTGCTCTCCTGCGAATACGACCTCAGCAGGAGCATCCCCCGCGCCTCAGTTGTACATCGGAGTATCATTAACGTTTGGCTTCACCTTCATGTTTGTGGTGGATCAACTAGGAAGTTACTTTTCCATGTGTGGCAAGTTGGCGTCTTACATTTTGCAGCACAGTCATATTTATTAGCTTTGTCCATGATGATATTATTTGTCATTTCAGGACAAACAACGCTAAACAGTGACGCCATCACAGCCACATTAGGGCTGGTAATTCATGCAGCAGGTACTGTAATATTTACTACTTTCTGTTAGCGTGTGTTTGCTCTCAGTGTACAACAACTCATTGTGATGGATTCAGTACACAAACGTAAAAGGAGACTTCATGTGACTCACCATATGCGCTTTAATCACTTCTTTCCAAAGCCTAGCCTTAGGAGTTCAGTTCCATTCATGTGCTTTGAAAAAATATATATAATAATTGGTTAGGGGTAAATACGATCATATATCACAAACATGACAAGTAATAGCGTTGTTTGTTTGTTTGTGTGTTAGTGTGCAGGTTCTCTGTTTATGCAACGTTTCCAGGTGACAATGGGAAAGTCTACTGTAATTGCTTTTCAGTGCCCGAAAATGGAACAAAAGAGAGGGCTGTCCGGAGTTTCCCCACATGTAATGAATCGTAGCGCAGAGCCATGGCATTTTGAAAGCCGCCACACCTTAATTGAATACCATAACTTAAAGGCCTACTGAAACCCACTACTACCGACCACGCAGTCTGATAGTTTATATATCAATGATGAAATCTTAACATTGCAACACATGCCAATACGGCCGGGTTAACTTATAAAGTGCAATTTTAAATTTCCCGCTGAACTTCCGGTTGAAAACGTCTATATGATGACGTACGCGCGTGACGTCAATCGTTGAAACGGAAGTATTTGTACCCCATTGAATCCAATACAAAAAAGCTCTGTTTTCATCTCAAAATTCCACAGTATTCTGGACATCTGTGTTGGTGAAACTTTTGCAATTTGTTTAATGAACAATGAAGACTGCAAAGAAGAAAGTTGTAGGTGGGATCGGTGTAATAGCGGCTGGCTGTAGCAACACAACCAGGAGGACTTTGACTTGGATAGCAGACGTGCTAGCCGCCGACCGCACGGATGATCGGGTGAAGTCCTTCGTCCTTCCGTCGATCCCTGGAACGCAGGTGAGCACGGGTGTTCATGAGCAGATGAGGGCTTGCTGGCGTAGGTGGAGCGCTTATGTTTTTATCATAGCTCTGTGAGGTCCCGTTGCTAAGTTAGCTTCAATGGCGTCGTTAGCAACAGCATTGTTAAGCTTCGCCAAGCTGGAAATTATTAACCGTGTATTTACATGTCCATGGTTTAATAGTATTGTTAATTATGTCTATCCTTCCAGTCAGGGATTTATTTATTTTGTTTCTATCTGCATTTGAGCCCGATGCTATCACGTTAGCTCAGTAGCTAAAGAGCTTCGCCGATGTATTGTCGTGGAGATAAAAGTCACTGTGAATGTCCATTTCGCGTTCTCGACTCTCATTTTCAAGAGGATATAGTATCCGAGATGGTTTAAAATACAAATCCGTGATCCACAATAGAAAAAGGAGAAAGTGTGGAATCCAATGAACCCTTGTACCTAAGTTACGGTCGGAGCGAAAAAAGATACGTCCTGCACTGCACTGTAGTCCTTCACTCTCACTTTCCTCATCCACGAATCTTTCATCCTCGCTCAAATTAATGGGGTAATCGTCGCTTTCTCGGTCCGAATCTCTCTCGCTGCATTGTAAACAATGGGAAAATGTGAGGAGTCCTTCCTCCGGTGACGTCACGCTACTTCCGGTAGGGGCAAGGCTTTTTTTTATCAGCGACCAAAAGTTGCGACCTTTATCGTCGGTGTTCTCTACTAAATCCTTTCAGCAAAAATATGGCAATATCGCTAAATGATCAAGTATGACACATAGAATGGATCTGCTATCCCCGTTTAAATAAAAAAAAAAAATTTCAGTAGGCCTTTAAACAAGTTGAAAAACTTATTTGGGTGTTACCATTTAGTGGTCAATTGTACGGAATATGTACTGTACTGTGCAATTTACTAATAAAAGTTTCAATCAATCAATCAAAAAAATAATCAGGGTATTTTACATAAAAGCAAATTAAAGTAATACATTGTGTGAATTGATATTTTCAGCTAATTATTTACACACTTTTGACTTGTGATGCACTGAAAATTTGGCCACCGAAAAACTTGATCAAGCTCCAAACTGGGTGCTCCAAATGTGACGTGTTTGTGTATTGCAGCCGATGGATTCGCTCTGGGGGCAGTGGTGGCCACCGGCAAGGGGACTGTGCAAGTCATTGTGTTTTTTGCTGTGATACTACACAAGGTGAGAATTTTTGGAGTATAATGCTGAATTTCCACTCATGGAAAGTGAGTTATAGCCATAGATGACTGAATATATGACACTTCCTCTTTTTCATGGCACAATTGTTGAAAAAAATATAACAATCGGATTACATTAAAACCGCAACAACTATTAATGATTCTGCTTCATTGATCACCTTTATCTTAAAGGGATCATATTATTATTTTTCTACATTTAAGACACTTCTTTGTGGTCTACATAACATGTAATGGTTTTTGCATAGATTGTTTTACAGACCATCTTTAAGCCGCTTTCTGACCGCCTCTTCAGGTTGAGCCGGTTTGTTGGTGTCCTTATTTAAGTGCTTCCACTTCGACTGTCTTCTCACCGTCAGCCATGTTGTAGTTTTTAGCGCTTCCATATCGAGTCTACTGACAGATATAAGTTAGAACTAGAGGCTAACTTGTATCAGAAATGGCAACAGCGGAGGATACATGTGTATGTACAAGCCAGTTTGCCCTACAACAAAAAGATCGATTAAAAAGAAGGAATTTATAGAGTACGGCGTCGGACCTCAATGGTGGACTCGCACAAAGCTCTTTAGTTAAACTTTACCTTAAATGGAGATAACCGATGACGTCGCCAGTGGGGGAAAAACATCACAAATGGGGCAAATTCCAAACAGCTCGTTTGAGGAAGTATCAAGGAAGGCTAGATTGTTATATAAATATCTCTGCCATGCCCCCATGGTTCAATTTCAAATTTTCGGTACTTATGCAGATCCCAAATACGCAAAAACAGGTACCATCAGTTAAGAAATGTTGGTTTTGCATAATAGGTCCCCTTTAAAAGTAGCATCATAACTTCTCTTGTTAATAATTTATCCAACTTTTGAGAATTTTTTTTCAAGCGAGTCTCAGATCACTGGTGTGGTTGAATGACAGGAAGAATATCTCAGACTGGCTTAATAATTTGGCGCCACCTTTTGGTGTGTATGTATACATTTTCAGTTTCTGAATATAAGATAAAAAATTTTTCATACAAAAATATTGTATCTAGGGTTGTGCGATATAAACAAAAAAATGATTTTGTCAGATGATAGCGCTTTAATACTACCCATATAGCAGAGGTGGGACCAAGTCATTGCTTTACAAGTCACAAGTAAGTCTCAAGTCTTTGCCCTCAAGTCTCGAGTCAAGTCCCGAGTCAAGACAGGCAAGTCCCGAGTCAAGTCCAAAGTCAAGACTAGAAAGTCTCAAGTCAAGTCCCAAGTCCTGCATTTTGAGTTTCGAGTCCTTTCAAGTCCTTTTAACCACAGACTAATATTTTTACACAGATTGTGTATGCTTTTAAAACGCTGTATTTATTTATTAAAACAAGTGCATTTGAAATTGCAGGGAAAAAATGGTGCTGACATTGCAATTCATAATAGCACTATTAACCAGTCATTTTAATAGTTTAAACAATTTTAAACATTTAACTCATTCCTTTACAGAATAAACACATTTGCAAAAACAAACATTAACATACTATTGGTTGTATTTTATGAAAATAACATTACCACAAAGTTAAGAAGGAGCAAAGATCTTCAATATTTGTATGTGAGAATCACAAAGAAATCTTCTGGGGGAGGATGACGCCCCTACAGGGGTTTGGTTTACAAACTTTCAGCCCCACCTAAAACAAAATTCACCAGCCGCCACTGATTATGATGCATTCTCATTTTAGGCAAAATATAAGACAATACTTTCTTAACAGTATAATTGTAACCAGGAATAAGTCTTTAAGTAACAATATTCAAATACTAACATTGTTGGGTAAGACAGCATTTGGTTTTATTCTGAATCCAGTGAAACAGATTGGTGGTTTTAGCTGATATAAAGACTTTCAGGTGTTTATATATGTTTAAGTATTTGGCAGACGCTTTTATCCAAAGCGACATACATAAAAAATAGATATAAAACAATCACTGTAAACATTATCATTTAAGGGAAGAATGTAATACAAAATATCAATACAAAGTGTCAAGACAGAATAAACTCTCTGCTGCTGCAGCAACAGAGTTACAGTCTATAGGTCCCTAAAATATATAGATATCTAATGTATTCATACATTGTTTATGTAGGATATACGCATGTATATATAATCTAATCATATTGTTTCTTCAATTTAAAAATAGCTGACAGTTTTTGTCCCCCTTCTCTGGGATTATATTCCCAGTTTTGATCTCGGACGTCTGGTCATTTATAGCGTATAAGAATATTATATTACTGTTAAGCAAACTATGAATAATAAAAACGCCAAAACATGTGTCCGTTATCATAGCTACACGTATGACAAAAAAAAACACGTGAAAATCAGTGGTATTCAGTGACGTAAGATTAATTAAATTTGCTGACAGTTCATTGCTCCTGCCAAATGAATTGCACTGAGTGGAGCGGATCACCACTCCAAGATGGCGGCTCCGCGTCTCGTCTGCGCCAGTAGGCAGTAGCGCTCAATGCTGCGTACCCTTATAAGATGTCTATGGTTATAACGTTAGCAGTGAGTTTACAGCCTCACTGATTTAACTACACAGCAAATAAAAGTCATGTTACTTAGCCAATAAACGTTATCTTACATTCAAAACTTACCCTTCTTTGTGCAACTTCAAATGTCGAACGAAGTTGGAAGTTGTTGCGTCTCCGTCTGTAATATTCGAACTGCGTGATTTGCATACGGCAATTCGTTTTTTGTTGACCAAGTCGTAGTTTTTATACCCGAACGAAACCAACTTTGGCATAATTGTTTCTCTCTGCCGCATTGTTTGACAACTCTTGTTCGGTGGTTGTCCTGCAATTGGATTGGATGAGAGCTGTGGGATGAAAACAGCGTAGATTTAATTTGATTGGCTGTTGTACTGACAGCACACACGCTGACACGCAGCACACACGCTTATAGACACAGACGTATAAAATGAAAGATACGGAGCGCTCCCAAATAACTTTTTAAGCTTTGGGTTTTGGGGAAAGTAGCAAGTCATGTCAAGTCAAAAGCCTCAAGTCCAAGTGAAGTCACAAGTCATTGATGTTAAAGTCTAAGTCGAGTTGCAAGTCTCTTTACATTTTGTCAAGTCGAGTCTAAAGTCATCAAATTCATGACTCGAGTCTGACTCGAGTCCAAGTCATGTGACTCGAGTCCACACCTCTGCCATATAGTGATAATGCATGTTGATACATTCTAGCTGTGTACCGCAAATTTGATGGCAAAAAGCGAACAAAGGTGTCCTCAAGCCACTGTAATGTCCTCGCTAGTGGCTAATGTCCCTCCACTGTGCAGCTTCTTTTTTTTCTTTTTTTGTGTGCAGCTTCTAAATCACTAATGCTTGCCTCCATAGCAGCAACTAAACTTTATTTCTTAGACTTAACATTGTCTCTGAAGGACAAGGAATAGCTAAACCTACTTCACTACACTCCGTAGGAGGATTTAAAAAAAGCATCACTAACCAGCTAGAGTAATGATACAAAGTATGTGTTGGATTTATTATGTGTATTTGTTATGTCTATATCTATTTATGGCGGACTTACCTGGGACTTTAAGATGGGCGGGGCTACCACTGACAGGTGACCATGTACGTAGCTTTAAAAATGGCGTCATTGTTTCGTTTGTAAAAAACAGCGTGCTTCGCCACCAGCATACCCCACTGGTTATTACTGCTACTGCTGCTGCTACTACTACTGCTACTGCTACTGCTACTGCTGCTGCTGCTAATGCTGCTGCTGCTGCCAATGCTGCTACTGCTTCTGCTGCTACTAAATAAAACAAGCACAGAATGCAAAGCGAGTAATTCCTTTCATGCTGAGTGACGACCCCTATTCAGAGGGCCAATACGGAAAAAACTGAACAGTAATAACCAACGGGTTGGATGAGATTGTAATTAACCTACAAATCCCCCGATGAGTTTCAAGCCTTGAAGAGAAATAAATAACTCTCCAAGCGAAACAACACTGTGTCCACCCAACCATTGACCAAAGGAGGACCACCATTTGGAGGGAAAGGACCCTGCTGGTGAAACCAAACCCCGGTCAGTTAAAGAATAAGGAAAATGGACACACAGGAATTTGAAGCCCTCAGAGGAATGCGCTCTGCTGCGCAATCCTCCTTCACCAAGAGGGCCAATAAGCTTGCCTCCAGAGTCAAACTGTTAGGATAGAGAGCCCTGATTGACGAGCTGAGGAGCCTTGAGGTGGACTTTGAGAGGGTCAGTGATGCAGGAGATGACTATGCTGAAGCCCTCAATGCGGTGAACGGAACCGAGGATGAAGAGGACAAGGCAAAAGAAGAAGCAGCCTGCATAGCGGAGAAGACAGCTGAGTGCCTCCGTAAATACACAGAGACCGTTGAGTTCATTAAAGAATCAATCTGGACTAAGTTTGCAGCAGATGACATCGGAGAATGTGTTTCCAGTGCAGAGAGTAAGATGAACCAGGTTGAGGGCTGCGACATAAAGAAGTTACGGAGGTCTGATTTTGAGCTCACCAGACATGGCCTTAGAGAGAGGATCGATGAGCTCGAGCGAAGATGCAGGAACTGGGATGCTCTTATCTCATATGCTAACACAAAGATGCTCAAGGAGAAGGTCCGAGCTCTGTGGCGCCGAGTAAGAGACTGGGAGGATAGCTGGAGAGACCCAAGATGCACAGAGTCATCCGATGAAGATATGGATGACAAAGTCCGACTACAAAAAGAGTCTGACAAGGCGCAGGACGTGCTCAACCCAGTCAGTCTCACAGAGCCTCCATTTAGCGGTCCCAGTCTCAAAGAGGAACTTCCTACAGGCAGCAACACCCAAGTTGCTCCATCCAATCCTCTCCCAACAACCATCTCAGCTTCAGGTGCCAGAATACAGGCACTTAGTGGACCAGTTGGTGGCAGCACTGGAGCCACATCAAATGTCTCTAGCACACCGCTGATGACCCAGAGTGCTCCCCGGGGCATCCCTGACATGTATCCTGGAGGTTACGGCTACAGAAATCAGTTTCCCCTCGAGAGAGTACGTCTCCCCACGTTTTCTGGTGACATAACAAATTATTACCGTTGGAAGGCTGAGTGGGGAGAACTGGAGCAATTGGGGAACCCACTGAGGACGGCAGGTGTAACAAGGTTCCATCTCCTAGCTAGCCTCGGTGAGAAAGTGAAGAAGGACCTAGTCCTGTCCAGCTGCGCGTCCGCTGAGAAATGTTCCAACGCTTGGACAACAGATATGGGAATAAGGCAAGGATTGTCCAAATGATTGCGAGTGAGGTGCAAGGCCTGCCCCCTGTAAAAGGAAATAACCCTAGGAGAGCAATTGAGCTGATCCAGACGGTGGAAAGGGCCCTAAGTAACCTTCTCATCCTGGGTGAAGAGGACGTTATGAAAAATCGTCTGGTGGCGCAGTCTCTGGAGAGTAAGCTACCGAACTTCCTAAAGGAGAAATGGGTGGCTTACAAAAATGTACCCACCAATGGTTTCGCCCATCAGAACCACTTTGAGTGTCTTCTTCAATTCCTAAAGATACAGGAGGTAATTCTTGAAGAGCTGGACCAGTTGGAAACGAGCCTTGCAGAAAAAAGTCCCTCTGAGAAACGCCCGATAGAAACTTCAGAGAAGAGGGCGAAGAAGGCTTTCTCCAGGGTCACTGCAGGTCAACGCGGGCCTCCAGCAAAGCCACAATCTGCATGCTCCGTCTGTGCCGACGAAACACACGCTGGAAGGCTTTTTGCTTGCAAAACGTTCAGGGACTTGGACCTGGCAAAAAGAAAGTCTCACCTAAGGACCCATGGTGTGTGCAACAGGTGCTTGAACATTCACCCCAAGGATGGCCGTTGCAACTCAGGGTTCCTCTGCAGTAAAGCGGATTGCCGGCAAGACAAGACTCACCACTACCTGCTCTGCCCCAGGTTCGCCACTCAAAGGGACGGTGGCAGTAAAGTCCCAGTGAAAAGGCCTCTTGGCCTAACCAGCCAGCAGGAAGAGTTTCTTGCAACGCTAACCCCAGAGCAGAGGAAAGACTGCAGGAAAGTCTTCTCAAACAAAACCACCACAGCAATCTGCACCAGCACTGGAAGTGTACCTAAAGAATATCCAGTGCTAATGATGCTCCTCAAGGTCACTACCAACTCTGGCCATCTCATCGGAACATTGATTGACCTTGCTTCAGATACCAATTACATCACAAATACTGGAGCCAAGCGTCTCGAACTATGTGGAGAGAACATCAAATTGATTGTGCATGGAGTTGGTGGGATGCGGAGGACAATCATGACCAGGAGATATACCCTTCGGTTGAGGGTAGGAACTCCCGAGGGAACGGTAGGAGTGCATAAGATCATTTGCTACGGCCTGGAGAGCATCGCAGAGGTCACCCAGAAAGCCACACCACATCAACTTCAAGGGTTCTTCCCTGGTGTTGCTGCTGAAGACTTGGTGCGGCCCACCAAAATCGATCTCCTCATCAGCCACAGGGAAGGTCGCCTGGTCCCACAGCCAGTCAGGAGAGAAGGGGACCTGATCCTTTGGGATGGCCCACTTGGAAAGACGGTCGCTGGGACCCACCCTGACCTCCTTGAGATGGTAGATTTAACCTTCCACCAGTCCGACACTCATTTCGCAAGGTCCATGAGAACTACCTCAAGAGTATGTGAGGAGGTCCTTGTGGACTCAAGCAATCCGAACACCGAGTTCACAAAGGAAGAGACAGTCCTCAGCAGCACCGCTACAACTAACAAGGAAGTGTTAGAGTGGTTCAGGTGGGACAGCATCGGGGCAGCGTGCGACCCTCAATGTGGCATGTGTGCCCCAGGAGGAAAGGAGATGACCCTTGGAGAAGAAAGGGAGTTGGAGAAAATCAAGAATGGCCTCTCCTATGTTCTAGCAGACAAGCACAGCCAGTCACCCCACTGGGAAGCTGCCTACCCCTGGCGAGGAGACCCAGCCTCCCTCCCTGACAATCACGGAGCCGTGGAGGCTACTTTCAGGAGGACGGAGTCCAGGCTGGGACGAGAGCCCGCTTGGAAAGCAGCGTATGGGGAACAAATCCATGACATGGTCAGAAGAGGTGCGGCTGTCAAGCTATCAGAAGAAGAGATGGATTCCTGGAAGGGCCCAAAGTGGTACATTAGCCACTTGGTCGCCCCGAACCCCCACTCTGCTTCCACCCTTGTGAGAATAGTGTGGAATAGCAGCCAAGAGTTTCAGGGTTGGAGCCTGAATGACCTTCTCCAATAAAATCCAATAAAAGGAGTTCTCTTACGGTTCCGAAGTGGGCAACATGCTGCCCTGGGCGATGTACGAAAGATGTACAACTCTGTTTGGCTCAAGGATGAAGAGGTCCACCTGCATCGATTCCTGTGGAGGGATGACCCCCTGAACGAAATAGAGACGTTTGCAGTTGTCCGAGTGAACATTGGCGATAAGCCAGCAGGATGTATTGCCCAAGTTGCAATGCGAGAGACAGCTAAACTGCCACAGTTCTCGTCAATGCTCAAAGAACGTAGAGTTTTAGAAGAAGACTGCTACGTCGATGACATCCTGAGGTCGGACAATGATCTTGATGCTCTACGAAAGACAACTGTTGGTGTGGAGAAGATCTTGGAGGCAGGAGGGTTCTCTCTAAATCTCTAAACTTTATTTCTTAGACTTAACATTGTCTCTGAAGGACAAGGAATAGCTAAACCTACTTCACTACACTCCGTAGGAGGATTTAAAAAAAGCATCACTAACCAGCTAGAGTAATGATACAAAGTATGTGTTGGATTTATTATGTGTATTTGTTATGTCTATATCTATTTATGGCGGACTTACCTGGGACTTTAAGATGGGCGGGGCTACCACTGACAGGTGACCATGTACGTAGCTTTAAAAATGGCGTCATTGTTTCGTTTGTAAAAAACAGCGTGTTTCGCCACCAGCATACCCCACTGGTTATTACTGCTACTGCTGCTGCTACTACTACTGCTACTGCTGCTGCTGCTAATGCTGCTAATGCTGCTGCTGCCAATGCTGCTACTGCTTCTGCTGCTACTAAATAAAAGAAGCAAAGAATGCAAAGCGAGTAATTCCTTTCATGCTGAGTGACGACCCCTATTCAGAGGGCCAATACGGAAAAAACTGAACAATATGGTATCAGTATAAGGTCGATACTACAGTGATTAGATCGATATTTTTATTTTTTCCAAATATTTTTATTGAATTTTGCAGACAGTACAGTATGATGGATCATGGCAATAGCAAGTTGAGGTATCTGCACATTTTACAATATGTAACATAATAAACCCCACCCCTTACAATACCCACCCACTCAATTCCCAAGGTAATTGTCACCTAGTGCCCACAACAAATATAGACACACATGAATATATGCAAACATAGATTCAATAAAACAAAATATATTAAAGATAAATAAAAGAATGGATAATGTAAAATAAATAAATAATACATAAGATATACAATAAAATATAACGTAAAAGTAAATAAACACTAGGAAGGTTGGGGGCGGGGGGGTTTCAGCGGTCAGATCGATATTTTTTACTATTACAAAATAGTTTTTGTTATTGTTTACAAATTCAAGAAATATAAGCAATTAGTATTTTTTTCTATTGTTTATGTCATGACCGTTACGCCAGGTCATACCTTGTTTTGGTTTTGTGGGATTTTTTATTAGTTTGCTGTTTTGTTCCTGTTCAGCACTCGTATTTTGCTTCTTATTCTGCGTGTGTTGCCTTTCAGTGACTTTATTTACCTGCCTGAGCACTGTTTCCCTCACCTGCTCTTTATTAGCCATCAGTGGACTCACCTGTCCCTGATGGCTAATCAAGAGGGTTTATATGCCAGCTTCAGCTGCCTCTTGCTGCCGGAACATGGTTTCACGTTTATTTTTCGTTGGTATGCTTTCATTGCTCAGTATTTAGTATAGCTCACTTTGCTTTACGTGCACAGCTTCCCTGTGCTTTCTGTGCATTTCCCTGCTGCACTCTATTCTTGTATTTTTTAACATTAAATACTTTTCTTGCCTGCACGTTAAAAAGTTAAAGTACCCATGATTGTCACACACACACTAGGTGTGGCAAAATTATTCTCTGCATTTGACCCATCACCCATGATCACCCCCTGGGAGGTGAGGAGAGCAGCTGCGCCCGGGAATCATTTTTGGTGATTTAACCCCCACTTCCAACCCTCAATGCTGAGTGCCAAGCAAGGAAGGTAATGGGTCCCATTTTTATAGTCTTTGGTATGACTCGGCCGGGGTTTGAACTCACGACCTACCGATCTCAGGTCATCTCCTGTCTCTGCATCTTGGGGGCAACAACTTTCGCAACAATTTGAAACCGTAACAGTTAATTTATTTTGCATGTTACTATAAATGATGTATGTAAAAAAAACGAAACATTTAACTTAAATATTAATTGATATTATTACAACGCCATCATGTGTTTTTGTCGCATTACAGTTGTGATCAAAATCTGAAAATTATTAGTATGACATTAGTATGCCCAATACTGACTGTGCCTGTGACTAATTGGTATTGATTTCTAACCACATTTGTAGCATCATCCAAAACTAATGTGAAGTATTCAAACTTCAGAATAAGTGAATATTACATTTTAGTATAAGTGTACTGTAGATACAACCATGTTGCCACAGAAAGTAACTAGCTATTAACAGTAAATTAGGAAGTAGATTAATAATAGTTTTGAGAAAATCTTAGAACCGTAAAAGACGCAATATGTTATTGTATACGTCAGCAGTTAAATTAGAAGCCTCTGTGACCTGTTTTTGAAATTTTTATTAAAGTGCTTTTAGTAGGAACTCTTCCTTGTCCGAGATTGGCCAATTCATGCCTCCCGGTATTGTGGAATGCAGCAGAACACAAATATCCATGGAAGCAATACCTAAAAGTATGTCCTCCTTGTTTCCAAGGCCCCTGCAGCTTTTGGTTTAGTTGCCTTCCTGATGCACGCAGGTCTGGAAAATAAATCCATCCAAGGACATTTGTTGGCCTTTTCAGCTGCAGCACCAGTAGTTGCCATGGCCACATACTTCACATTACATGCGGTAAGAAAGAACAAAGCAGTCGTCCCCTTGTCAGGCTAGACTGCTGCATTGATTGCAAATGTATTTGTATCTACAGTCTTACACTTCCTCTCAAAACCAGCTCAGTGCAACCGGGGTGGGAATGCTCTTCTCTGCTGGGACGTTCCTTTTTGTGGCCACTGTGCACGTTCTGCCTGAGATCATTAGCAGGAGCAGTAGTCATGGTTGGGCAGGCCAACACTCCAGTCACCTCCAACAGCAGCAGCGCCACCTAGGGCTTCAGGAGAGCTTCACTCTTGTTCTCGGTGTGGGCCTTCCTGTGATGCTTGCTCTGGGGCTTCACGACAACTGACTAGGACTTACTCTACGTTTGCATGCTGAGACAGGCGGTCATCATGCCAAAGAAATATATGGAGGACTATATCAACAGGTAATACATCACAGCATATCAGCAACCTCTGACAAATGTACTAAGCAGCACACGAGAACCTGTTAGGGTGCTTACTACTGCACGGTACCAGCTTGGTTCTTCTAATGCAGGAAATAGCACAAAAAAAAACATGCAACATTGAATGCGTCAGCTAGAATAAGACATGCTAACAAACAGCAATGGAGGAGAATAAGTGTCATGTGTTTACTTCTCTGCATGTGAATGTTAGTCACAAGGGCCACAAGAAAACAAGCCGCTGCAGCCAGTGGGCACTCTGGAGTATAATGCCGGTACAGCAACAGGATAAGCTAACGTTAGTATGCACTTTGTGTCAGTTTTTTTGCAACATTACAATGACTCGTTGAAGACAAATCTGTTCGACCAATCAGTGACCAGTAGTGGTATTTCGTCACACTTATGGACTCTGCATTGCAGCCATGCTAACCAGGTAATGACAATTGTAAGTGTCTAATGTGAGTAGAGCTGCACGCAGTCAATACCAGGCAAAGGTTATTAAACCACGTGTTCCAGCAGTTTTGCAGAGTAGGGATTGTATTGTTCAATTTGTATGAATAAATTCATATTTTTCAGATTTAATTACCTTGCCATTCTCCCTTGTATGTGTTCCTACCAACTCTGCCTGTCCTTTTTTCTGTAAGGGAAAAGGGTGTTGGTCTACGTAGGTCCTCACGCTTGCTAGCTGAAATGTGACTAATGAATGGCTGTTTGTAAGAGAAAGTAGTGATGAATTAAGCGTACAAGACAGTAAGCCTACTGTAGAGAACTGTATTTATGTACTATGTAGCATACCTATATGGTTGGTACCCTGCAAATTATTTTAATATAAAAACACCACTGTAAGTACATGGAGCTGATGCCATGACATCATTGCTTCTTTGTCTTTAGTGTTTGCAATGTGAAAAGTTAATACAGTAGTAGAGACATGCTGCACATGTTCTTTCAATGAATGTGAATGTTTTGCACAAAGGCTCTCCTAGTTTGTATTTGCTTGTTGCTCAGCCTTTTAAGTTAATTACCTGCATGACATAATGATTCAAAAACAGTTTACCTTTGTTAACGTCATCTCAGTGAAACGTCCCCTTGGGTACAGTCATTGTGGATTACAAGATCTTTTCATGCAGCGTATTCACAGGGTCTGAAAATGTCTTCCAAAGTTTGAATCCAACAATTTGTATTCAGGGCCTTAAAAAGTCTAGAATTCTCCAAAAATCTCATAAAAGGTCTTAAAAACGATTTGGAAAGGTCTTAAAAATCTATTGACAATACTTTTATTTAAAACATGCATAAACTTCGGTCTTGCATTTAAATATTTCGATTTTTGTGTACACTATAACGTATCTACAAAACAGAAGTAAAGTAGGCTACCTGTGTTGCCTGTTCAAAATATTTATTGTGCACTACCAGCTAGTGTGTGCTGTGCATGCGTTGTTACATCTTAGCATAGCAGCGGAGAAAACGTAATAAAAGCACAAGCCAAGCCGAATTCATCCATCCATTTCCTACTGCTTGTCCCTCTTGGAGTCACGGGGGGTGCTGGTGCCTATCCCAGCTGCATTTGGGGGGAAGGCGGGGTACACACTGGACAAGTTGCCTCCTCATCACAGGGCCAACACATATAGACAACATTCACACTCACATTCACACACTCGGGCCAATTTAGTGTTGCCAATCAACCTATCTTACTTGCATAAAATGGGTAAGTGCAAGTTCAACGATTTGTGGCTCCAGATCGATCAATTTAATCGAGGAGGGAAGCGTTTGTAAACATTGCGGTGAAAGTAAATGGAATGATAATGTAAAAGTCCAAATCTGGGATAAGTCTGTGTCAAAAGAAGCTGAAACACCACAAACACTTGTACAACTATACAAGGATATAAAAGTTAACCATTTAGCATTAGCAGATATGCTAACAGTCCCTTTCACAGACCATATATTGTGTTTTCCTCTAACATTGCTGACATTCTGGTTGTTGTCACATGAAAACATTTGATATGAAGCACACTGCACGTTTAGCAAGAAAACACTTCTATGGCAAATCTGATAAATGGCTGTTCTGATGTTTGGTAATCCATCCATCCATCTTCCTCCGCTTATCCGAGGTCGGGTCGCGGGGGCAGCAGCCTAAGCAGGGAAGCCCAGATTTTCCTCTCCCCAGCCACTTCGTCCAGCTTCTCCCGGGGGATCCCCAGGCGTTCCCAGGCCAGCCAGGAGACATAGTCTTCCCAACGTGTCCTGGGTCTTCCCCGTGGCCTCCTACCGGTTGGACGTGCCCTAAACACCTCCCGAGGGAGGCGTTCGGGTGGCATCCTGACCAGATGCCCGAACCACCTCATCTGGCTCCTCTCGATGTGGAGGAGCAGCGGCTTTACTTTGAGCTCCCCCCGGATGGCAGAGCTTCTCACCCTATCTCTAAGGGAGAGCCCCGCCACCCGGCGGAGGAAACTCATTTCGGCCGCCTGTACCCGTGATCTTGTCCTTTGAGTCATGACCCAAAGCTCATGACCATAGGTGAGGATGGGAACGTAGATCGACCGGTAAATTGAGAGCTTTGCCTTCCGGCTCAGCTCCTTCTTCACCACAACGGACCGATACAACGTCCGCATTACTGAAGACGCCGCACCGATCCGCCTGTCGATCTCACGATCCACTTTTCCCTCACTCGTGAACAAGACTCCTAGGTACTTGAACTCCTCCACTTGGGGCAGGGTCTCCTCCCCAACCCGGAGATGGCACTCCACCCTTTTCCGTGTTTGGTAATATTTTTTTAAATTAGTTTACAATAAAGAGGCTTCTGGAGTATTTAGTGAAAGAAAGAAAGAGCAGTGAATGAATTCATATACTTACAATTCATACTGGCCCTCTGATTTTCCTTAATGTCTTTGTACTTTTTTGTCTGTATGGATGTAAAATGGTCTTAAATTATATTCATTATGGTCTTTAAAAAAATCCTGAATTTGACTTGTTGAAACCTGCAGAGACTGTCCATGGGTGTTGCACTTGGTGTATTGTTTCCTTTACACAAGGAAAAAAGGGCGCTCATATGTTGCCTTGTATCAGGTTTTTTTCTTTATATATCTTAAAAGTATTAGGGGGAAACGGTCACCTAGGTGCTGCTCAAAAAATTAGACAATGACTAAAAAGTTTATTTATTTCAGTAATTTCATTTCAAAAGTGAAACTTGCATATTATATACACATTCATTACTCTCAGACTCATATATTTCAAATGTGTATTTCAATGTTGATGATTATAACTGAAAAAAAAAAAAAAAATCCTAAATTCAATATCCCAGAAAATGTGATTATTACTTATGAGTAATGGCTTTTTTCCGATATCCGATATTCCGATATTGTCCATCTCTTTAATTACCGATACCGATATCAACCGATACCGATATCAACCGATATATGCAGTCGTGGAATTAACACATTGTTATGCCTAATTTGGACAACCAGGTATGGTGAAGATAAGGTACTTTTTAAAAAAAATTAGTAAAATAAGATAAATAAATTAAAAACATTTTCTTGAATAAAAAAGAGAGTAAAACAATATAAAAACAGTTACATAGAAACTAGTAATGAATGAAAATTAGTAAAATTAACTGTTAAAGGTTAGTACTATTAGTGGACCAGCAGCACGCACAATCATGTGTGCTTACGGACTGTATCCCTTGCAGACTGTATTGATATATATTGATATATAATGTAGGAACCAGAATATTAATAACAGAAAGAAACAACCCTTTTGTGTGAATGAGTGTAAATGGGGGAGGGAGGTTTTTTGGGTTGGTGCACTAATTGTAAGTGTATCTTGTGTTTTTTATGTTGATTTAATTATTTTTTTTAAACGATACCGATAATAAAAAAACCGATACCGATAATTTCCGATATTACATTTTAACGCATATATCGGCCGATAATATCGGCCTGACATCTCTACTTATGAGCAACGGAAGAAAAAAGGATTTTAGAAATGTTGAACTGAAAAATATAAACATGTACAGTACTGAAAACCTACATAGCAAAGTTTGAAACCTGTGCTTTAGATTACTGTATTAGCTAGCTAACTAGTTGTTACACTGTTAACTTGATGCTAGCAAAATTAATGTTGACAAATACATAATGTTATGCTTCTTAACTTGCATAGGACAGAGGCTGACTTTTGTACTTTCAGTAAAGTTTTGCTGTGTTCTGGTCACAATTTTTTTTTATTTACTCCATTCTTCATGATATTTCTGTTAAATTTGAATGTCCAATTTCTTTCACAGAACATTACAAAAAACATTACATGTTTGGTATTTTTATTTAAGGCAAAAGTTGATTGAAAGATTTGAGTAAATAAAGGTTTTATGCCATTTGAAAAATGAATAACATTTATGTTCTGTTTGGGGTATTGTTGAATGACTGCCAGTTTATCGTAATGCTGTAAAAAAATTTGACATTGAAATAATAATAATAATAAAAAAATAACAGGAATAATCATGTATAATGGAGCAATACAACAAAAATGATGATCCAAAAGACAGCAAACATTAACTAACGGGACAAAAAGTCATTTGTCCCCTAGGGGTTAAAAAACATGAAATTATGTATTTGTCAGCTTGTCAATGAAATACAGTTCTACCTTCTTGACCTCCCACCCCTTCAAAAAAACCATATTCGAGATCAGTGTTTTTCAACCTTTTTTGAGCCAAGGCACATTTTTTGCGTTGAAAATAATCCGGAGGCACACCACCAGCAGAAATCATTAAAAAATGAAACTCAGTTGACAGTAAAAAGTCGTTGTTGCAATTGTTGGATATGACTTTAAACCATAACCAACCATGCATCACTATAGCTCTTGTCTCAAAGTAGGTGTACTGTCACATCACGCCGTGACTTATTTAGAGTTTTTTGCTGTTTTCCTGTGTGTAGTGTTTTAGTTATTGTCTTGCGCTCCTATTTTGGTGGCTTTTTGTCTTCTTTTGATATTTTCCTGTAGCAGTTTCATGTCGTCCTTTGAGCGATATTTCCCGCATTTACTTTGTTTCAGCAATCAAGAACATTTCAATTGTGTTTATCCTTCTTTGTGGGGACATTGTTGATTGTCATGTTCGGATGTACATTGTGGACGTTGTCTTTGCTCCACAGTAAGTCTTTGCTGTCGTCCAGCATTCTGTTTTTGTTTACTATGTAGCCAGTTCAGTTTTAGTTTCGTTCTGCATAGCCTTCCCTAAGCTTCAATGCTTTTTCTTAGGGGCACTCACCTTTTGTTTATTTTTGGTTTAAGCATTAGACACCTTTTTATCTGCACGCTGCCATTGCTGTTTCCGACATCTACAAAGCAATTAGCTACTGGCTGCCACCTGATACGGAAGAGTACTACACGGTTACGCTGCCGAGCTCGAAACAGCACCGACACTCAACAACAACAACACATCATTTGCACACTATAATTACTGGTTTGCAAAAAATATTTTTAACCCAAATAGGTGAACACGGCACGTGTGCCGCGGCACAGTGGTTGAAAAACACTGTTCTAGATGGTGTTGGTTGTCACAGTGTGTCAGCATGTGTGTATTCAAAGGCATTAATGATTGATATGGATCCAAACAAGAACATTTGTGAGGTCAGAGGTCATGTAAGTCTTAAGTTTAAAGGTGTTTGATGGACCTTGCTTGTTGTTTCAGAGGTTCAAGCGGCTAATGGAGGCGGCCAGCTGAGCTTCCTGAGCCATGTGAGCAAAAGAGCGACTTTGCGTCTGCTGTCTCACCCGCTCCCTCAAGTTAAAAGATGCCAGCGCCAGCTTGTGCGCCTCCTGCTGTGTGTGCTCTCGCTCTTCGCGTAGCCTCTCGCGCCTCCATTCCTTCACGGCGATGCTTCCCTCCCTGACCCTCCTTGCCACCTCCTCCTCTCGCTGCACATTCTCTCTGAGCCTCTGATGGCGGAGCTGCCTGTCTGTGTTGTGCTGATGCGTCTGCTGGGCTCTCCTCCTGTGTTGGCCACACGCGTGCTCTGTGGCCCTCAGCGTGCGTTGCTGACTCAGCTTGAACAGGAGGTGTTTGTGTGTGAGCTGCTGGATGCTCTGCAGCTTGGCCCTCAGTCGGGCTCTCTGTAGCCGCTTCTCCTCCTGGGCCGCTCGCTCCTGGAGCTCCTTCAGCACGGCCTCCAGGTGGCGGCCGTGCTTCTCACAAGAGCGCTGCATCTTCCTCTCCAGCGCATCTCTCAAACGTGACTCGACTTCCTCCACCCGATGCTCCACTTGTTGTCTAAGGAGGAGGTGGTGCAGCAGCTCCCTGCTATTCTTTTCCTGCAGACGCTTCTTCTCCTTCCTCTCCAGCAGGAGTTTACTCCTCCTTGCTTTCTGCTCCCTCTCCATTTCCACCTGTTTCTCCCTCTCTCGCTGCCTGTTCTCCACCTCCTCGATGTTTCTCAGCAGTCTCTCTTGGTAGCATCTCTTCCCCTCCGCCTCCCTCTGTGCAGCTGCAGCCTTTCCTCTACGTTGAGCCTCCACCTGCTCCTTCAGCCTCCTCCAGCGCTCCTCCTGCAGCATCACCTCCTGCTTGAGTTGCCCTGCTCTTTCTTCTTCTCGGTGCAATCTCAGCCTCCTGCGGGCCTCCAGCTCCTCATGCCAGCGTTGCATGCTTTGCATCAGCTTTTTCCTCCTCCTTCTCTCAGCCTGCACCCTCCGGGCCTCCTCCTGACTGCGGGCTTCGTCTCGCTCCTCTTCCTCCTGCTGCATATTATTCAGGCGGTCCTCCTCCAGCTGGTGCCTCAACAACATGAGAGCAGCGATCTTGCGGTCTGTCTGTGATATCTGGACACACATCTCCCTTTTGATGTCTTCAGTTAGCTTCCGCAGCTTGACATCGATAGCAGGAGAGTGTCTGAGGTCTCGTAAGCTGCAGATGGTGCTCCTGTCTGCAGCAGAGCAGGATGTCTTGCTCACACATTTCTCCTTCAAACACAGGTCTGCATATGGAATATCGTCCACAGCAGGCTCCTGCTTCAGGTTGGTGTCATGTCGCTTTCCCAGCCTCGGGACTTTCTTAGCGCTCGGCCACCTGGCAGCCTGCTGGATAATCCTCTCCCTCTCATCCCGGCACATTCGCAACAACTTGCTTCTCTCATTTTCGTACGATTCATGCATCACTCTCGCCGCCTCCAAAGGCATGCCGCGCTGCTCAGACAATAAATTGTTCAGGGATTTCACGAGTAGATCAACAGGTTTGATGCCCAGCCGTGCACAGGACTCCAAGGAGCGGGGACTGGTTAAAACATACCTGCTTTTGTCCGCCGCAGCGGAGTCAAAATTGTTTAGATCTAAGTGAGGTGCAGGTGAAGAAGACCTCCACTCCCCCATGGTGGAAACGACACAACCGCAAAGATGGCTCCTAGGTGGAATTCCGCTCAGTCTGTTGTCCAGCTGGGCAGGATCATGAGGGGATTAGTAAGTCCATGTGATCAGTCCATTGAACCTATCCATATAAACGTATGAAAAAGAAATGCAGTTATTTCAAACAAATATATAATAATCAATAATTCAAAACTCAAGAAGAAAAACAGATGCCTTGTTAAAGCAGTCTTGGGAGTAAATTATGATAAATACACGACAACTTCTATATTGTAATATTTCTTAAACTTGAAACATACACACTTTAGTGAATGATATTGGAACACTAGAGTATAAATAATTGTGCCAAAATGACTACTTAATCATTTCTAAACAATCGCCAAAGTAAGAAAACTAGCAGACTTACAGTAACAGAAGCCTGGCAGCTGAATGTGATTTTTGTGACACTTGTGGTTGCCATGGCTGGAAAAACAAAAAGTGGCTTTCCGTTGTTGTTTACGCCGTCATACTGTTCAGAGTGACATCTAGCGTTTAGTGACTCCTTGGAGGACTGATATTCATTATTGTCATGTTTTTTGTGTGTGACACAATTATATTATTATACATAAGTAATACATTTTTGTATCATGGATCAGCACCCGATGCGACCGCAAAGGGAAAAGCGGTAGAAAATGGATGGATGGATGGATGGATCAGTGAAACAGATCCATGTTTCCTGAGGGAACTCTCCTGAAGGAATCAATAAAGTACTATCTATCTATCTATGTAAAATATTATATGAATATACATTTATTTTGTAATTTCAAAAACTTTTCACCATCAAAATCCTAAACTTGGATCCACTTTGTTGTTTGCTTCCTTTACAACCGACTGTTTCAAAAGATACTTTTAAAGCAACATATTTCTTACTAACCATAGATCCAAAACAAAACTATGGAAATATTATTATTGCTAAATTATTTGCAAACGCGTATCTTAATCCGTGCATGTGCAATCCAATTCATGTATCCGTCAACTAATGTGTGTGTCTGTATCTCAATCTTTGTGTGTGTAATCAGATCCGCATTTGCCTGTTCTAATTTGTATATCCCTATTTTGTACACTGCTGCTGGAATTTAAATTTTCCTGAGGGAACTCTCCTGAAGGAATCAATAAAGTACTATCTATCTATCTATCTCTCTATCTATTATGATTTGTCTGTGGGTAAAAAAAAAAAACTGCCTGTCTGTATTTGTTTGTGTGTAAAAAGAAATGCGTGTCCGTATTCAGAATTGTGTGCGTGTAATACAATCTGTTTGTGCGTATCCAGAATTGTGTGTGTGTATGACATTGTGTGTGTCCGTATTGAGATCTGTGTGAAGCAGGAACCCTTGACCCCTGGCTGGGGCGGAGACACACATTTGGATATGTACACAAAGATTGTATTAACGCATATAAATACGCACACACAAATCTTCCACAAGAAGTGTGGCATAAATCACGTGTAAATAGACAGCCTATAGAGCAGTGGTTCTTAACCTTGTTGGAGGTACCGAACCCCACCAGTTTCATATGCGCATTCACTGAACCCTTCTTTAATGAAAAATAAAATGTTTTTTTTAAAAATTCAAGACAAAGTTATATGTTTTGTTACTGGTGCACAATATTAACCGTGCATGAACATCACCTTGTTAAAAGAACAAAACCAACACAGCATGAACTCACAACAAATTACACACCTGCAAATCAGTGTGACTTCTGCTGTTGTTGTATCCATAATACGTTGATAGGGAGAATTTTTTTATTTACACGATGAGTCGGGTGTGTCTTGACCTCCGGGGCGGAGGCTCCACCGAACCCCCTAGGGTTCCATCGAACCCAGGTTAAGAACCACTGCTATAGAGGGTTCTTGCCTCACACAAAAATCTGAATACAGACACACATTAGTTTTTTTACACACACACAGAGCGAAATATGAAAAACAGATTTTTTTTTTTTACCCACAGACAAATCATAATACGGACACACAAATTAGAACACGCATACGCGACGGATCTAATTACACAGACACACACAGACATGTGATTAGATTACACACGCACATATTGAGATGCACGTTTGCAAATCATTTTGCTACAATAATACCTTCATACAAAACATGCCAAAAAGTAGTAGTTTACCTTGTGGATGTGGGTTCTTTTCCAAGCTTTTTGGAACATTTTTTCTGAGATAATGTGTGACTACAATCTTTTCAACCTGTCCTACGGAGTAACCCAAACAAAGTCTCCTTGTGAAGGCTGTTGGATTTATCAACAATAAATGTATGTGCTACAAAAAAATAATTTTGCCTTTAGGAACAGAAAAATGACTTAATGTACGCTTTCAAATTACCACCTTTAGGAACAGAAAAAGGACTTAATGTACGCTTTCAAATTACCACCTTTAAGAACAGAAAAAGGACTTAATGTACGCTTTCAAATTACCACCAGGACAAGACATTTCTCATTAATGACAGGTTTTGCTGTTACGCATTAATTAAAAACTCTACAGTATATATTAATATATCTCTTGAATCTATTGTATTATGTTTAAACTGGATATAATTTATGGGCAGTAATGATTTTAAGATTTTTCCAACACATTTTTAGAACATGATACTTCCAGAATCTAGATTATACAAGTGAGTTCTTCATATACAAGAAAAGGTTCTTATCAAATAAACAAGTCCTCTGTGTGTCTATTGATTAAAAAATTGTACTGCAAGAAGTAATGACTAGTAATGCTATAAAGTTTCGTATCCGCAAAAATGTGACGTCACCGGAAGTGATACAACACTTCCTGTCTGTCACGAGCATAGATATACACGTATGTAGAAAACCAAATACGGTGCAGCGCCGATGCTAGCGATGTGCTTACGTGACGGCCATCTTGGTTGGGGCGACGGCCCTATTAAGGTACTGCATGTATTGCATAAATCACATTTCTCTAGCGATGTTCATGCAGTTGATTTGTTCGTCAATGTCAAACCATGTGCTCTCGACACACACCATTTAATACAAAAAAGTAATGAAAGGTTATTCCTGTACTGTAGTGTACAACACAATGTGCAGGAAGATATAGTTGGTTATCTGGTGAGCGTGCTGACACTATGCCCCTACTAGCTGCTCGCTGTAGGCCTGACACTATGCCCCTACTAGCTGCAGGCCTGACACTATGCCCTTATTAGCTCCTCGCTGTAGGCCTGACACTATGCCCCAACTAGCTGCTCGCTGTAGACTTGACACTATGCCCCTACTAGCTGCTCGCTGTAGGCTTGACACTATGCCCCAACTAGCTGCTCGCTGTAGGCTTGACACTATGCCCGTACTAGCTGATCGCTGTTGGCTTGACACTATGCCCCAACTAGCTGCTCGCTGTAGACTTGACACTATGCCCCAACTAGCTGCTCGCTGTAGGCTTGACACTATGCCCGTACTAGCTGATCGCTGTTGGCTTGACACTATGCCCCTACTAGCTGTAGGCCTGCCACTATGCCCCAACTAGCTGCTCGCTGTAGGCCTGACCCTATGCCCCTACTAGCTGCTCGCTGTAGGCACGCAGCTCAAAGAGGCGAGTCGCCGATGCTCATCCATCTCTATGGTCACAAGCACAGTGACGGAAGTCGTGAAGCGCGCTCATCGCTGAAGCTAAACTTGGACAAACTGGTAATTGCTAATCGAACATAGCACGAAGTATGAAGTGGGACACACTGGACACGAGCGTTGTTCGACGTTACTAAGTTGGGTGCAGGTGATGCTAGCTGCTGTTTCTGTTGGCTAGCTGCTAGCACCGGTGTGAAGGAAGATGCTAACATGTTAGCTGTTGTGTTACGTTGACGTCTTCCTCACTGGCGGTGTCAAAACTGTCCATACTATTGGACCTATCTTGCATTGTAACTTTATTTCGGCCTTTTTGTTATGCGTATTAATCTTGCACCTTGTTTTAAATTGGTACTTAATTGTGGCGGTTGCGTAGCATGAGTTCATGATACATAGGTTGTCCTCCGTTATGAACGTTTCAGTTCCTACGACACATCGATTTTTAGTGTAAATCTATATACTTATTTGGTTTATATAATACCTAAATGAAAACTTAAAGGGGTTGTTTGGAACTTGCTCACAGTTACTGGGGAAGCAACTAACAATTTGCAGTCATGTTGATGATGATATTAGCTGGCCAAATTGCTATCATTAGCTGACCACACCATCCATCTTCTTCCGAGGTCAAGTCGCGGAGGCAGCAGCCTAAGCAGGGAAGCCCAGACTTCCCTCTCCCCAGCCACTTGGTCCAGCTCCTCCCGGGGGATCCCGAGGCGTTCCCAGGCCAGCCGGGAGACATAGTATTCCCAACGTGTCCTGGGTCTTCCCCGTGGCCTCCTACCGGTCGGACGTGCCCGAAACATCTCCCTAGGGAGGCGTTCGGGTGGCATCCTGACCAGATGCCCGGACCACCTCATCTGGCGGAGCAGTGGCTTTAGTTTGAGCTCCTCCCGGATGACAGAGCTTCTCACCCTATCTCTAAGGGAGAGCCCCGCCACCCGGCGGAGGAAACTCATTGTGGCCGCTTGTACCCGTGATCTTGTCCTTTTGGTCATAACCCAAAGCTCACACACACAGCAAATGCGCGTGTCACGTGATAGTGTACTCCAGGGGTGTCAAACGTACGGCCCGAGGGCTGGATCAGGCCCGCGAACAGGCTTTTATCCGGCCCGCGGGATGAGTTTGCTAAGTATATAAATTAACCTGCAATTTTTTAATGACAGAAACAGCTGTTCTAAATGTGTCCACTGCATGTCGCAATAGCAATTATTTGTATCTTTGTAGATGATGTACGTACAAAATAAACCACATGTTAGTACATCAATCGAGGAAAATGATCAAACTGCATAAATAACATCCTGTAATTTGATTTTGATATTTTTTTATCTTGATAGATTGAAAATTAACACCAATGAGTTGACTGATGAACATTATTACATAATTTATTCAGAAAATATAAATAATGACAAATTATTAACCGCAACATGTAAGTGTAAAAAAACAACAACAACATTATGATTTGTACATTTGTACAATCTGAAGTTGTCTTTATTTTTAAGTTATCGTGCCGTGATTTTACCAGTCCGGCTCACTTGGGAGTAGATTTTCCACCATGTGGCCCCCGATCTAAAATGAGTTTGACACCCCCGGTGTACTCATTACATGCTGAAATCCGTACGAGAGCGGGAAATCATTCTTACAACTAGGTGTGTCCCGATAAGACACCAATATTTATCCGATACGACAGTGGTTCTCGAACTTTTTTCACTAAGTACCACCTCAGAAAAAACTTCGCTCTCCAAGTACCACCATAATGACCAACATAAAACACAGTAGCGTAGTGGGCACAAGTATTCATTGAAAAACAGGCAGGGGTTTAATTTAATAGGTATATGCAATAATTGTGGCTACTGTAACATTACACACTGCACTAGTGGTCACAAAAATCCGTTGATGCAGTAGTATGAATTATGCAATCACGTTTGTTACTGGATACTTTGTAATAGACTTTGCTTCTGTCTTGTAGACTTTGTATCTGTAAGCAATGTGCAATTTTCATTATTATATACTTGATTATTTTGAATATATTGTGTTTTGAACTATGATATTGTTCAATGAAGGACAATTATTACGTATGTCTCACTTTTATGCCATTGTATGCCCAACTGTTGTATAGCTTCTCGCTCCTAGTAGCCTATAACCAACCATGTTTACCTTTTGTAAATCAGGGGCCGTACTTATCAAGCTTCTTAGAATTACTCCTAAGAAGTCTACTAAGAGTTGACTTAAGAGTAAATAAATTCTTCGCTGAAAGCTGCACTTAAAAGTTCGTTATCAAGCGTCTTACTCACACTTTCAGCAAAGTGTAGGACTGAATCTTAAGTGTCACACTCAGAGCTGAATTACGACATTACTATGTGCCGTAAACGGAATTTTAGGTGACGTCATTTCTGTGTCCATAGAAATTACCAATCACGGAAGGGAATCCGTTGTCTAAGAATAAAGAAATATCTTGGAAATATTTAAGTGGACAATGGGAGTGTATATTTTGACAAAAAACTACAAAATAATACAAAACAAACTAGTCCCCGCCGGCACTCACGCTACCGCTCCCTCTCTTCTCTCGCCCACACACTCACTGACGTCACTTACCTCACGGCCACACACATACGCTACTCTCATAAAATTTTCTTTCCAATTCATTAATTAGGCAACTAATTTGAAACTGGTGTGGGTGGCTCTATATATACTAGCCCACTGCAACCACATGCAGAAATCAACAAGGAATCGAAAAGTATTAAATCTGTGACAAAAATAATACCCGCTCTGTCTAAACGATACCGTTTGATCAGCTGCTCGTCATCAAACAAATCCAGGACATCGTTCCGCTCCCTGAACGTTCGCGCACGTCTCTCTCGCCTCAGTGCCATCCCCTGCTGGCAACTCCTAACCACTTAAGACACCTCTGAAGGTCTCTTAAATATCGTGGAGAGTAGGAGTGATTCTTAGACTTAAGAACGTTGATAAAAAGATTTTATTCTTAAGTTTGAGAGTAGGACTAAATTTCGCAAATTCTCAGGACTTAAGTGTAAAATGGCACTCTAAGAAGCTTGATAAGTATGGCCCCAGGGGTTTTTAACCTTTTTTTTTAAATTTTGGGTCCCGACTTTTACACTGCAGAGGGGCCCATGGCCCACTCAAATAACACTGTGAATTAGTAATCTTACTCTTGATTTTAATCGTATTCAATATATTTATATTTATATATATATATATATATTTAACCTGCTTACAATTTACAACCATGTCAAATGATATTAAACATGTGTCAATATCAAAGATTAGTATTTATTTAACACATAATAAACATAGGCTTAGGTCAGGCTGATTTAAAAAAAAAAAAAAAAAAAGGTAATAACCAAATATACTGCAGGGATTCATACATAACTGACATGTTTTGTACATATAATTATATAGTGTTAAAATAAACAAAATAAATAATGAACATGTTTTTTTTTATTTAACTGTCAATAAAATTAAAGGGCAAATGAAATGACAGCTTTACCACTTTAGTCATAATTTTTGCACTTAAAAAAAAATCACTATGACTTTAGCTCCAGACATCTGTTTGAAATTGTCATTACTGCTGCAAGTGGTTGAAAAGTGTATTACATTTGAGTACCGTTGTGGCCCATATAGACCACAACTGAAAAATATATGAGGGGTGCCCACCTTAGTGAAGAAAATCTGTTGTAAATGACTCGACTAAAATACAAGTAAAGACCAACCTTATGTGCTTATTAGAGGACATTTAGAGGGAACTGCAGTTTTTTGGGAAATTTGCCTATTGTTCATAATCATTATGAAAGACATGACGATGGATGTATTTTTTTTTGATGCATTCTAACTCATAAATAAAATTCTCTTTACCATATAGTCAGTGGGAGGTCCTCTCTTCTGCCCATAAAACCCAATAAAAAAACATCTAAAATGCGCCAACAGTACTCCATTGATATTCTGTGACTTGAATTTTAACTAAGTAGTAATGATAATGTTATTATAACCATAACGCAGACATACGATTTATAGCGGCGCTGTGATCACAAGCTTATGTGGCCATGTTGCCTATATCAACTGGTCAGCTGTTTCCTCGCTTCCCTGCTCGTGAAAGTTTATTCTAGAACATAAATCATGCCTCTCACTTGGACAATAGAAGGACGAGGACCTGATCCAACGAGTTGGTCAACTTTGGTATATAATTTGGACCCGGAAATGGCGAGAATGACACGAAACGAGCTACTCCCATAGGCTCCATTGTGTGTATTTAATATTTAGAATGCACAAAAAAAAAACATATGTGTTCTTGTCTTACATAATGATTGTGAACGATAGACAAAATTCCAAAAAAGTGCAGTTTCGCTTTAATTGGCTGTCCAGCTTTGCACAAGTAAACACACCGCAGAACTGCTTGTATCGGAGCTTATATCGGTTGTTTTAGATGCAAACTGATATCATTCAATAATTGTCTTTGTTTTTTTACTCACACTGTACACAAAACACTTGAAAGACAATACAAAAACACTGAATACAAAAACTAAATAAAACAGTAAGAAACCGTACCTTATGCTTTTTTATTATAATCTCAGCATACGTTTTGCCTTGTCTCAATGTGGCATTACTGTCAAGTTCCAGACAGATCCATGAAGCGTCTCAGACCCAGCGGGGATGAGGAAACACCCCTTCAGAACGTTACCCCAGACCACAGCAGTAAAGGCCGAGAGCACAGCAATGGGACGTCCGCTGTCGGGTCGGCGGACCTGCAAGACGGCGACGGCGACAACGACACGGGCCTGAGGAGGGAAATAAGGAGCAAGTACAGAGACCTCATCGATACAGTCCAACGTAAGTAAAGATGGCTGTCCACGGTGTAGCAGCTAGTTTTGCTTACTTAATGGGTCATAGGATTTTTTTCTACATTTAAAGTGTGGTCTACATAACATGTAATGGTGGTTCTTCGGTCAAAATGTTGCATAGATTATGATTTACAGATCGTTTTCAAGCTGCTTTCTGACCGTCTCTTCAGAATGCGCTGTTTTGTGGGCGGTCTTATTCATCAATGAATCAATGTTTACATATATAGCCCTTAATCACGAGTGTCTCAAAGGGCTGCACAAGCCACAACAACATCCTCGGCTCAGATTCCACATCAGGGCAAGAAAAAACTCAACCCAATGGGATGACAATGAGAAACCTTTTTTTTTACGTGTCTACACTTTGACTGCGTTTTCTCCCCGTCAACCATGTTGTAGTTTTTAGTGCTTCCATATGGAGTCTACTGACAGATATAAGTTAGAACTAGGGCTGAGCGATATGGCTGAAAACTGTGTCACGATATAAGTTTTTTATATTGGTCGATATCGATATTTTTTTATATTTTTCATGACCTATTGAAAATATGGACCAGGAGGAAACTATATTAAATGTTAACATTTTTATTTCAAATGTAGCCCCCCTCTGATTATAATGCCCTCAGCTGTCAAGGCAGAAAGGAGAGGAAATATCAACCATGGAAAGCACAATGTAAACAAACTTCTAAAATCACACTTAACAATAACCTATTTAAATTAAGGTGCAAAAATAAATAATATTTAAGTCATAAAGTGTAACAAAGTACCCTAGTGCAAAGTGTGAAAATGTAAACACAGAGAAACCTGAGGATAATCTTTAGCAGGTTTAGCACCAAAAATGTTACGTGGTCCGTGTAACTTTTTATTTTGTGTGTTATTTTTCTTTATGGGGAAGTCGTGGTTCGGTTGGTAGAGCGGCCGTGCCAGAAACTTTACGGTTCCTGGTTCGATCCCCTGCTTCCGCCATCCAAGTCATGTCTGTTGTGTCCGTGCAAGAGACTTCACCCTTGCTCCTGATGGGTTGTGGTTAGGGCTTTGGATGGCAACTCCCGCCATCAGTGTGTGAATGGGTGAATGTGGAAATAGTGTCAAAGTGCTTTGAGTACTTTGATGGTAGAAAAGCGCTATATAAGTATAACCCATTTACCATTTATGTATGGAAATTAGTTTGTTATGCAGTAATTAATATTTGACTATTATTGGACCAAATTATTATTTTAAAGTGTCACATTTGTTATATTTTATTATGTATTTTAGTAGTACAGTCCTGCACTTTATGTCCTACCTGTTGTTTCTGTACATCAGTATAGGGTTGAAAAGAAAAGATGAGCGTGGCGAAGGACTTCGGTCCGTTTGAAAAAGCCCAAAAAACTGCCATACTGTCGAGGTGACTTTTCCTGTTTTATCAAAAATGTCTTCACTCTCTGCAGCACTCATTTTATTTCATTTCTCTTCTCACTCCGTGCAGAGAACAGTGAGATGGCGCAACTAAACTTGATAGTTGGTACTGTTATGCGATAGGCTGTTTCGCGTGTCCGACTCATTGTTCACTGACCCTTCCTGTTTTGCTGACTTACCAGACCGCGAGTGCCTTTATTCAAGCAATCAACCATGCTTCCTTCTTTACGGTTTCTTCCTATCAAAAAATATATATTTTTTGAACGTTTTGTCAAACGCATTTCATATTGATATCGATTACATGCCTATTGTGATCAGTGTTGGGTTAGTTACTGAAAACCAGTAACTAGTTACAGTTACTAGTTACTCTATTTCAAAAGTAACTCAGTTACTAATTCAGTTACTTACACCAAAAAGTAATGCGTTACTGTGAAAAGTAACTATTTAGTTACTTTTTTTTAAAAGCTCCCATTAATGCCCTTTTAGCCTTCATTTCAGTACTGTTATTGCACTGGAGAATAATACAATCTGTTGATCAGCGCTAGGATTTTTCAAAATGGGGTCCGAGGAACCCCTTCAAGTCATAAAAATGGGGTCTTACAGTACATTTTTGGGGTCCCACTTTTTTGTAAGCGTTATGAAAAAAAAAAGAGATAAACATATGCATTATCCTGTTGTATCTCACATTCTATATTGTGTTTTGGAAAAAGGTTGTCATAAACGTTACTTAATACTTTAAAAAAGACAATAAAAAAAACAAAACAATTTGTATACATATGTAAATGTATTCAGTTATAAACTTTCATTCACTTTCTTCTTTCCTTCATGGATCTAAACTTTACCGCTGCTGGTAGTTTTTTCTATGTTTTTATTTAATAAGTTGTAGGTGTATTTATTTCAGTATAAAAGTGTAAAAAGTGTTTTGCTTCGGTCATGAAATGGTGTGCCAGGGCATACATACATTTTATATTTAATGCTTAAATCTCTGGAGTCTACATCAACTTCAGATCTATCCCTCATTTCAAAATGTTAAAAACATTTTATGTTGTTTTTTGTTTGTTTGTTTTCCGCCCTTTTTTGTCAAACAAAACTATGTTTTTAATGGCAAACACACAAAATATGCAAAATCTTCCACCAAAAATATTTTTCAAAGTGGAATATTTGATGTGAAGTAATCGGAACATTGGATAGGTCGATAATTCATAATAACATTGATTTTGATTCAATATTATGTTTTGAGCAATGACAGTTTGAAAGAAATTGATTAACGTGGACCCCGACTTAAACAAGTTGAAAAATTTATTCGGGTGTTACCATTTAGTAGTCAATTGTAGGGAATATGTACTGTACTGTGCGATCTACTAATAAAAGTCTCAATCAATCAATCCACTCCCTTGCTCTCTCGCTCTTTCTGTCTCTGCCCCTCCCTCACGAATGCTGCTGCGTGCGCACAATTTGTTTTGTTTTTAACCCCTTCTTTACCCTGAACGTACATTGAAAATACACGCAACCCTAACTCAAAATGCCGGACATTTGAGGCATTTAAGAAACTTCGCCCGGACAGCCCCGCAAAAGAAGACATGTCCGGGGAAAAGAGGATGCATGGTCAGTGTAGAAAATCTCCATGTTAAGAAACTCTGCTTCAGCTGCACCATGTCTTGTTAGTAAACACAGACACGCCCCCTCCACTCCCCACACCCAGACACACACACACACAGCGCCTCTTCTCTTATCCTCGTTGGGACACAGGAAGAATCAGAAGGCTGACACTGCAACTCTCCAATAAAACACACTCAGATCTTCTGTTTTTAGCCGATACTACATAAAAAATAACGTAAAATAACGCAGTAACGCATCATGTAGTAACGGTAACTGAGTTACTGAATATAAAAAATAACGTGTTAGATTACTAGTTACCGCCGAAACTAACGGCGTTACAGTTAGTCCCAACACTGATTGTGATATATATTCAGGATTTAATTATATCAAAATGTCACAGTACGATATTACGGAATTAAGGCCATGGTATGATATTATTGCGATATATGTCCCAAAAAAAAAAAAGCTTGGTAAATGCAATAGTGCGTAAAATTTGGTGGTAGGAATGTTTAGGATAAACAGATTTACTGTAATGTCAGACAAACATAATGTTGAAAGGTTCTAGTCATATTTATTACTACAAAGTACAAACATTATATTTCTAAGTGCAAATTATTGTGCAGCAGCATCTACTGTTTCAAGCAAATATTTAAAAGAATAACTTACAGTTAATGTCTTTAAAGTGACAATGTAAACATCCGGTGTAACAAGTGTAAAATAATAATGTACACTTTAGTGTCTTTCAACTTTTACATTATAGGAAGCAGTGTCCTCTACAATGGACATGTTTATATCAGTCTGGAAAATGTTGTCTCTCAGGAAAGTGAACTAACAATTGAACTTTTAATAATATAAATACCTCACAGACTTATGTTTGGCTTCGCTGGCGTCAAATATATTTGTCACGTCACAAATTGGGAAAATTCCAAATTGCTCGTAAAGAGGAAGGCAACATTGTTTTATAAATATCTCTGCCATGCCTCCATGGTTTGATTTCCCATTTTCAGGACTTATGCAGATCCCACATACACAAAACGGGTACCAATAAGTAAGAGAAGTTGGTTTTTGCATAATAAGTCCCATTTAAGGTGTTTATTCCCCCCCCCCAGGAAACAGAGAAGACATACTGAGCCCCTCCAACAATAAACTCACAGAGGTTTTGGAAGAGGCTGACAGACTTTTTCAAAATGGTACGTAGGATGACTTTACTGCTTTCTTCCAATGTTGACTATTAATTTTTGATTGAAGAACATCTTCAAATGAATTGAATGAGATTAAGTGTGACTTTTGGTTCCTGAGTAATGTAACTCATTGTAGTAGGAGGCTCTTTTTCTAACGGAACATTTGTTGTTTGACAGTTAAGCAGACGAGGGAAGCAGCGCTGGATGCTAAACTCCTTGTTATGGCCTCAGACCTGGGGAAGGACAAGGCCAGCCAGCTGGTAGCCGAGGGCAGTGCTTTCGACACCACTGTTTTTGCTGAGCATCTGGTAAGAAATGCCCTTATAATACATGATCATTATTTAGTGACAATGATCCCACAGTAAGTAGTGATCGGCATTTGCCAAAATGTGGGTTACCCCACAGTCAATAATTCGTAATAATTGATGACTAATTAACTTGTTGATATTTTTCTAATTATTCTTTGAAACCGAATCACCAAATCACTGAGTTTCCGATCCGATACAGAGTACAATCCAGGCTGGTATCGGCAATACCAATCCGATACTTTATGCAAACATACCTAGTATGTCTGCTAAAATTTATAAAGTTGTGTATTTCAAATAATATGTCTCATAGCATAATTAATACAAGACAGTTATTTATTCTTTTCAGACTCTGAAGTATGTTGAGGTAGTGGCGTGAATAACAATACATAGCCAAGCTAATAAAACAGAAAAAACAGGACAAAATCATACAAAGTACATGAAATAGGTGTTTCAAACCATAAAAAAAGGAAATGAGTAAAATAATAAAAGCATTAAAAAAAATGTATTATTAAGAACTACTATTAGCATAAAAACTCATTCACAATTCAGTTACCCCACCTCATGGCCCTGCGATGAGGTGGCGACTTGACCAGGGTGTACCCCGCCTTCCGCCCGATTGTAGTTGAGATAGGCTCCAGCACCCCCGCGATCCTGAAAGGGATAAGCGGTAGAAAATGGATGGATGGACAATTCAATTGGGGCGGTATAGCTCGGTTGGTAGAGCGGCCGTGCCAGCAACTTGAGGGTTGCAGGTTCAATCCCCGCTTCCGCCATCCTAGTCACTGCCGTTGTGTCCTTGGGCAAGACACTTTACCCACCTGCTCCCAGTGCCACCCACACTGGTTTAAATGTAACTTAGATATTGGGTGTCACTATGTAAAGCGCTTTGAGTCACTAGAGAAAAGCGCTATATAAATATAATTCACTTCACTTCAATTCAGTTACATGAACATGTTAACGTGAAAAAAGTGCACATGTAAATAACACTCAACAAAAGCATCCAACATTGAATCCAATATTGACTCATTCACAAGTTTAGTTACTTTTTATACACTGTGTTCCTGTTAATAATATACATCATCTCAAATAACTAATGTATCAAAAGTATCCATATTTTGATTTGAGAATCGATATTACAGCATAGATATCTGGTATCAGCTGTATCGATATTTCAGTACCGATCCGCACATCACCAGCTCACAAGCCAACGATCGATGTAGCTCGCCAAGAAAATAGTCTTTGGTACTAATGATACTGAGAAAAGCTGGTATCGAGGTATGGATACGTTTGACCCCTTAACTTACATTATTGGTCTATAACAGGGGTGTCAAACTCATTTTAACTCCGGGGCCGCATTGAGGAAAATCTAGGCACATGCGGGTTGGACTATTAAAACCATGGGATTAAAACAAAAAAAATAAAGACAACTTTAGATTGTTTTCTTTGTCTTACTTTGGCCAAAAATAGAACAAACACATTCTGAAAATACTACAATAAAAATATAGAAAAAAATACAAGCAGCGGTAAAGTTTAGATCCATGAAGGAAAGAAGAAAGTCAATAAGTCAAATAACTGAATACATTTACATATGCATACAATTTTTATGACAACCTTTTTACAAAACACTATATTATACAGGGGTGGGCAATTAATTTTCACCGGGGGCCGCATAAGCAACCCGAGCACTGCTGGAGGGCCACACGACAATATTTCAATTAAATTTTGCTCAATATTATTTTTGATATACCGTAAGATAAATAATAATGATGATAATAATAATAATTAATAATAATAATAATAATTTAATTTAACCTAACTTAACTTTATACAAAAGCAGATTGCTTTTGATGGTCACTTTATCCTGCATTATCCAACATTTTTCCCCATCAGATTTGGACAACCATCTGTTGTTAAAAATAGTTTTTAATCATATTTATTTGATATTGTTTTTTATATTGGTTTTATATGTAATTGTTTTTTCTTTTTATTCAGTCATTGGTGGAGCTAAGGATAATATGTGAATTTTGTTTGTAATATTGTTGTGCAGCACTTTGGAAACATTTTGTTGTTTAAATGTGCTATATAAATAAAGTGGATTGGATTGTCACACCTGCCAGCTTGTCCCAACACGCATTTACCTCTGTGAACAAGTCATTACCTGTGGTTGTCTCTTTAATTGACTGCATCAGAGCTCTCATCCAAAGTTAGCGAAAAACAGTCAATGTCTCCGGGCATTATCAGCGCAACAAAGTCCAATAAGCACTCCTTAATAAACTCTCCGTCAGAAAACGCCTTACTTTTTCTGGCGCTTTTGTGAGAAATGACGAAACTTGTCCTGACGGCTGCATCTCTGGGGGTGTGAAATATGGCACAAAGTCCTTGTTGGGTTTGCAGTTTTACCATCAACGCATCAGCCTCCCTTGCGCGCGCTTCATCAGACACATTCCGGTATTTTCCCTCGTGTTTCTTCGTGTAGTGGCGATTAAAATGATATTTAAACACAGCAACCTGTGTACCACACATTAAGCACACGGCTTTACCATTAATTTATGTAAAGAAATACTTGCCAGTCCAAAACACGCCATTCCTCATCAACTTTTCTTTTTTTAGCGTCTCATCACTTGTCTCTATGCACCTTCACTCACAGGTTCCCTCCGGACATACGGCATAAATAACACATTTCAAAATAAAAGCAGCACAGTTGTATTGCGCGCACGACATAGATGTTTTTTAAACTTTATTTTGTAATTTGTAATTGCGCCGTTCAATTCACTCACAATCGCACACGCGCATACGTCCACACGGAAGTAATACAAATAACGCTTTTCAAAACAAAAGCAGCACCGTTGTATTGCACACTCGACATAGATACTTTTTTAAATTTATTTTGTAATTTATGATTGGCCTCACGCGGGCCGGACAGGGATGCGCAAAGGGCCGGATGCGGCCCGCGGGCCGTACAATGCCCAGGTCTGCACTATATAGAATGTGAGATATAACAGGATAATGTGTTAATTTGTCATTTCTTTACCCCATTTTTATGACTTAATGGGGGGACCCCATTTTGAAAATTCCTAGCACCAACACTGTTGGAGTATTGGTGCATGCAAAACAGCAGCAGGCGGCTGTGGCCTGCGGACCGGTTCTAAAACTAATCAAATATCATCCCGAGGACCATTGATAATTAATTCGGCTCGCGGGCCTTGACTTTGACATTACTGGTCTATAATAATAGTGGACATGCTCAGACACATCTTATTGTGTTAGGTGCACATTTTAATATTCAATGTTCAAGTGACTCCTCTATCTCACAGTAACACATGAAGTTGTAGTAATCTAGCGTTTATTAAACACTCTGGTCATTTGTCAAGATCAATAACTGTCTGTAAGGAAGCACAAATGGCATAAGAAACATGTTAAATGAAGACCCAATTTAAATAAAAACCCATTCCTATCATATACAGATTTGCATTTCAGCCTCATTCTTGTCATACAGTATGTACTGCAAACTAAAAGGCGTCGATGCTGAAGATTCTCTTGCTGTCTGACAGCTGTCCTTTATGGGTCTCAATCGGCTGGAAAATGTGGAAGAGGGGCAAGGAAGAGATCAAGTGGATGGTTATCTCCCCAGCGATGCCTGGCACAGATTGGCCCAGAGAGCAGAGGAATGTTTTAGGACGGCGCCCACTTTCCACTACATGTGAGTGCCCCATCTTTTGAACAGTCCACGGAGTACTGTTGTGATGCATAGGAAGTTGTTTTCATAACGCTGCTTTATCACTGACTTTCATCTTGGAACCCATCAGGATGGGTTCTTTCCATGCTGAGCCACCCCCTCCGAAGCAAAGGACAGAACGACAAAGGAAGGCACCCAGCAAAGAAGCCAAAAGAATCATGCCCACTCAGGTAGCTAAGACACTTTCACTCTTCTACACCTAAAAAAATTAATAGATTTTAAAGGGGAACTGCACTTTTTTGTGAATTTTGTCTATCGTTCACAATCATTAGGAAAGACATGAAGACAGAGGGATTTATTTTTATTTTTTTATACATTCTAACTCGTAAATAAATGTCCGCTTATAACTGAGCCAATGGGAGGTCCTCTATTCCGACCATAAAAGCCAATAAAAAACATCCAAAAATCCAAAAAATACTTTACATTTCGTGACTTTTATATTACCCTAGTATTAGGGATAATGTTATTATAAGCGCTAACGTAGACAAACTTTAGCGGCGCCGTGGTCACAAACTTGTGTGCCAATAATGACATCATCCAGTAGTACGCTGCTTCCTTGCTCTCAAACTTTATTGTAGATCATAAATCATGCATCTCACCTGGATAGTATAAGAAAGAGGACGTATGCCGACAAGTTGGTACACTTTGACAGCCAATTTAGACCCGGAAATGGTGAGATCGACACAAAAAGACACTTGGTTGCACCCCCCCTTTTTTTTGCGAGGATAAATGAATATGTATGGGATATAAAATATATGAAAATCATAGCAGTCGGCATCCTAATGACAGCAGACCTTGCACAGTAAGTGAGGTTTTATTATGTTTGTTGGCTCTCAATGAGTAATAATCAGTTATGTTTAAAAAAAAAAAAGCGAATGTCATGATGTGTTTATGAAATAAATACGCCGCGTATGCTTAGTTAAAATGATCAAAATACATAAATATTAAATGTTATTATAAATGTGCCCGTTACTACATTACATATATAATTCCATCATGTATATACAACGTTAATGGAGGTGTTTGGATGTTTTTAAGGGATTTATTGGCAGAATATAGCTCCATTGTAAGATGACTTTTTATCGCATGTATTTAATATTTAGAATGCATAAAAATCCATCCGCCGTCATGTCTTTCATAATGATTGTGAACGATAGGCAACTTTAAAAAAAGTGCCGTTCCCTTTTAAGCAGTTTCACACAGAGTAATAATATTGTAGGAATAACAGAATACATTCCTATTTTTAACTGTGATTTCACTTATCTTTTATTGTGTTACATTTTTTCTTACAACTTACTAAATTGACCCAAATGCAGTATAATAATATCAAGGTAATAAGTGACCACACAACTCCTTCTCGAGTGAGACACAGCATTTCTTCCTGTCACTCGCATGCATACACACAGGGATTATTTTACTGATATGGAAAACATTATTATAGCATTTGTTTGGTTTTTGTATCGGTCTTTAATATTCTTCAACAACAAATATTGGGGGAAAAAAATCACCTCCACAAGTTTGGACTATATATATTTGATTTTTTTGACAATTTTATTAATTGGAGGGTTACCTGCCAGCAGATTGCAATTACATTTTCATGGTTCATTAAAAAACAATCTTTGAACACAAATGCTAATTTAGGTTTTGCTTTTTTGGTTTGCAGCTAGGAAAAAGTTAAAAATTCATATAAAGCGCTCTGTCGTTCATTACTTGACATTTTACATGCGCTTCTTGGCACAAAACGGAGCCCCCCACGGACCTTTGCACAGCGACAGTGAGAAGCGGCCCTGCTTAGATGACGTAGGTGTTTTGCTGTGGTGGGTGTTCAAAGAGTGCTCATGTTGTGTATATTTTGCATTGTCAGCTGAAAAAAATGGAAGAGTCCCATCAAGAGGCCACAGAGAAAGAGGTGGAAAGGATCCTAGCCTGCTTGAAGAGTTACCAACAAGATGATCGTGAGTTTTAAAGGGAGCGCCTTATTCTTGTGTAAATATTGTTGTTTGTGTGTATAACAGAACTCCCTTTCAATCACAGCATTGTCGCCGATATCATATTACGAGTTTGTTATTGACCCCAACTCGTTTTCACGGACAGTAGAAAACATTTTCCACACGTCTTTTCTTGTCAGGGTGAGCTTGATTTTACAGAAGCGTTTAAACGTAAGCTGGCGTGCCCTCTAGTGACTGTTTGGTGTGTTACAGGACGGTTTGGCACGACTATGCCTGGATAATGACAAGTTGCCTTGTATAGGTTAGTGCACACCACTGATTAGAGTCATTTAGAAAAAGAGAAACATTCATTTTGTGTACATGAGCATATTTTCTTGTGTTTTAGCTCCTGTGGAGGAGGGGGAGATGGAAACTGGAGGATCGGTCAGCCAAAATCAGTGCGTTATTTCTATCCGCCCAAAGACATGGAAGGTGAACATGCGGCACAATTCCTCCCTACATTGTTTTTGTTTCTGGCTATCAAGCTTATCTCAGGTTAGAAATGTTTATTGATCGTCATTTTGTTTTCTTTTAGGAGCTTGTCGACGCCTTCGACATCACAGACGCTATGATTCCGCCTCAAAACACGCAGCCTCAGTGATCGGCCCAACGTCTTTTATGAGGAGGTCAACATTGTTTTAAGGTGTCTTACTTTTTTTTGTGAATAGCAACATTTTAAAGTGTGTTACACAGTTCTTTTAATGTTTTTAATTATTTTTTTATGGTTTTCATTAATAAAACAGAAGTAAAATAACACTGACTTGGTTTTGATTTACAAACCCCGTTTCCATATGAGTTGGGAAATTGTGTTAGATGTAAATATAAACGGAATGCAATGATTTGCAAATCCTTTTCAACCCATATTCAGTTGAATATGCTACAAAGACAACATATTCGATGTTCAAACTGGTAAACTTTTTTTTTTTGCAAATAATAATTAACTTTAGAATTTGATGCCAGCAACATGTGACAAAGAAGTTGGGAAAGGTGGCAATAAATACTGATAAAGTTGAGGAATGCTCATCAAACACTTATTTGGAACATCCCACAGGTGAACAGGA
Source organism: Entelurus aequoreus (assembly GCF_033978785.1). NCBI lineage: Eukaryota > Metazoa > Chordata > Actinopteri > Syngnathiformes > Syngnathidae > Entelurus > Entelurus aequoreus. The sequence goes on along the minus strand of NC_084739.1, from coordinate 26,163,594 downwards.
AAATTGGGAACAGGTGGGTGCCATGATTGGGTATAAAAGTAGATTCATTCACAAACAAGGATGGGGCGAGGGTCACCACTTGGTCAACAGATGCGTGAGCAAATTGTTGAACAGTTTAAGAAAAACCTTTCTCAACCAGCTATTGCAAGGAATTTAGGGATTTCACCATCTACGGTCCGTAATATCATCAAAGGGTTCAGAGAATCTGGAGAAATCACTGCACGTAAGCAGCTAAGCCTGTGACCTTCAATCCCTCAGGCTGTACTGCATCAACAAGCGACATCAGTGTGTAAAGGATATCACCACATGGGCTCAGGAACACTTCAGAAACCCACTGTCAGTAACTACAGTTGGTCGCTACATCTGTAAGTGCAAGTTAAAACTCTCCTATGCAAGGCGAAAACCGTTTATCAACAACACCCAAAAACGCCGTCGGCTTCGCTGGGCCTGAGCTCATCTAAGATGGACTGATACAAAGTGGAAAACTGTTCTGTGGTCTGACGAGTCCACATTTCAAATTGTTTTTGGAAACTGTGGACGTTGTGTCCTCTGGACCAAAGAGGAAAAGAACCATCCGGATTGTTATAGGCGCAAAGTTGAAAAGCCAGCATCTGTGATGGTATGGGGGTGTATTAGTGCCCAAGACATGGGTAACTTACACATCTGTGAAGGCGACATTAATGCTGAAAGGTACATACAGGTTTTGGAGCAACATATGTTGCCATCCAAGCAACGTTACCATGGACGCCCCTGCTTATTTCAGCAAGACAATGCCAAGCCACGTGTTACATCAACGTGGCTTCATAGTAAAAGAGTGCGGGTACTAGACTGGCCTGCCTGTAGTCCAGACCTGTCTCCTATTGAAAATGTGTGGCGCATTATGAAGCCTAAAATACCACAACGGAGACCCCCGGACTGTTGAACAACTTAAGCTGTACATCAAGCAAGAATGGGAAATAATTCCACCTGAGAAGCTTAAAAAATGTGTCTCCTCAGTTCCCAAATGTTTACTGAGTGTTGTTAAAAGGAAAGGCCATGTAACACAGTGGTGAACATGCCCTTTCCCAACTACTTTGGCACGTGTTGCAGCCATGAAATTCTAAGTTCATTATTATTTGCAAAAAAAAAATAAAGTTTATGAGTTTGAACATCAAATATCTTGTCTTTGTAGTGCATTCAATTGAATATGGGTTGAGAAGGATTTGCAAATCATTGTATTCCGTTTATATTTACATCTAACACAATTTCCCAACTCAAATGGAAACGGGGTTTGTATTATCATGACTGTAAAACGGATTGACTTCTGGATTTTTTTCTAAATTATTTATTTCTGAATTATAACTTGCACTTTTTCAAATATTCTAGGGGTGAAACTCCAAAAAATAGAAGGCAACAGTTTGTTTGTTCAAGCAATTAGATTTACAAGGTGAAACTAAAATGACATGCTCATAACATGCAACTCAAGATTTTTCAAGCCTTCTTTTGATGTAAATATCATTTTGACGATTAAGGAGTACATTCAATTGCTAAAATTTGTGTACTTTAGCACGATACCCCACTTTGAGTTTCACCATATGTACAAATACCTACATTTTAAGTTCAAAACAAAATGTTAAAATTACAAATTATTAGAAAAAAACAATTGGTTGGCCAAATTATTTTTTTAAATCTTTGCCTTAACTAGATTGCCAATACTGTGAGGCACAGGTGTCAAACTCAATGCCTGGGGGCCAGATCTGGTCCGCTACATCATTTTGTGTGGCCTGCGAAAGCCTGAAACAACTGTGGGTCATTTTTTTTTAACTAAATGCATTTGTTCTTTCAATTTTGACAGAAACAAAAAAACTGATATTATCTGGCCATGCCAAATATATTCATATATACTGTATTACAAGAATAATTTTTGCATGGATGAAAATAAATATCTGGTTGTAACCTTTATTTATGATTTCAAAGCAAGTGATTCATCAATTTGTACATAAAATATTAATCGGTAAATTGTGTAATAATATCATGAGGTGATTATACATTTATTAGTGCTATCAAATTATATATTTAAAAAAAAAATCAGATGCATCACACTTGAATTTTGATGAATCATGATGAAGCACAGGTATTACCCGCTAGCCTAAAGTAATTTAAAAAATGCGACCCTCTGCAGCAATTGCTGCGATGGGGCCCTCAATTTTTTGGCACCCTTGCATACAAGGTATAAGCTGTTGTAAGTGTTTTTCATCTTTATTTTGAACAAGATTACACAACAAGATGAGGCAATTCCTGAAGGAATTGCATGTGAATGCTCCAATGTTGACATTGAACTGAAATCCTGGAATCATTTTATAATTGCACACAATTCTCAAACAGGCTGAATATTTTGAAGTTGGAACAGTTTGAATCAGATGGAAAATGTGGGAGTTGTGGAACTTTGAAGAATGTCCCATTGAAATGGAATTTCCCAAAAATTTGGGAATTTCGGGAAAAGCGAGAATTTTTTTTAAAATGGTAAAAAAAAACCTGCATGGTATGAATGAGTTGAAATGGTTGGTGTTGGATTTTTTCCAAATCAGTCGAGAAATGTTGGAAGTACTAACATTTTTATTTGAGAAATGGTATTAAGGAATTTCGGGAAAACCGGGAATTTTTCCAGTTCGAAAAACAACTTAGTTTTTTGTCCTGATTAAGAGGAATGTTTGGACAGTGGAACGGTTGAAGTGGGTTGGACAAATAATAGTTTGAATTTCCAGGATAAGTGGAATATGTTGAAGGTGAAATGGTTTTAATCGGTTGAAAAATGTGGAAATGGTGGAAGTTTGAAAAATTGCCAATTCATTTTGAATGGGAAAAATGTCCCCGAAAACCTGGAATTCTGGGAAAAACATTTATTTTTTGGAATTTGTCAAGGGAAAGCCTGCGATTCCCGAATAGGCTGAACAGTTTGAAGTTGGAACGGTTTGAATCGGGTGGAAGGTAGAGTGCGCCAAAATCTGGAGAAGAAGAAGAAAAAGTTGAATAAATAGATTAATTTTGGTGTAGAAAACCATATGTGTGAATACTTTGGAGCATTCACACAATAAATCATCACATATTTAGTGTCCCACACAGTTTTCCATTCCTACTCCTTCTCCATTTCACTGCTCTTACTAATATTTTTGTTCGATTCCTGTATACATAAATATATACATAGTTACATAAGTAATGGCAACTATATAAACATGAACAAAAAGTTCTCAATGAGTTGTAGTCCACATAAACAAGAGCATATATAGTAGATAGTTGCGTATAGTTGATTTATTGTGTGAATGCTCCAAAGCATTCACACACATGGTATTCTACACCAAAATTCATCTATTTATTAAACCTTCTACTTCTTCTCCAGATTTTGCCGCGTGCTTCCTTCCACATTTTTCACCCGATTAAAACCGTTCCAACTTCAAACTGTTCAGGCTATTCGGGAATCGCGGGCTTTCCCATGACAAATTCCAAAAATTCCCAGAATTCCAGGTTTTCCGGGACATGTTTCCCATTCAAAATGAATTGGCCATTTTTCAAACACATTCCACCATTCTGGAAATTTAAACTACCTTTTTTCCAAGTTAAAAAAAAGTCCAAGATTTTCCAGAATTCCTGGTTTTCCGAAGCCCTATTTCCACCCGTTTTTCTAGCGACTACTCCTTCCACATTTTCAACGCATTTCAACCGTTCCACCGTCAAATCATTCCTCTTAAGCAGGACAAAAAACTAAGTTGTTTTTTTAACTGGAAAAATTCCAGGAATTCCGTAATACCATTTCTCAATTCAACATGTTACTACTTCAACATTTTTTGACCGTTTCGAAAAATTCCAACACCAACCATTCAGAAGATTCAAGTTTTTTAGCATTTCTTTTTTAAAATTCCCTGTTTTCCCTAATTTCCATGAAATTCCCATTGAAAAGAATGGCACATTTTTCAAAGATACACAACTCCCAATTTTTTTTATCCGATTCAACTTCAAATTACAACTTCAAAATATTCAGCCTGTTCAGGAATTGTGTGATCCCTTTCAACAATTGTAAAAAAAAAAAAAAATCCCGTAGTCCTAGAATTCCCCATTTTTAGGGACATTTTCCCCATTCAAAATTAATTATCCATTTTTCACAGTTCCCACATTTTTCAACCAATTCAAACCATTCCAACATCAACACATTCCACTCATTCGACTAACACTTTCCCAAGTTCCAAACCAAATTCCCGTTTTCCTGGAAATTCAAACTATTCTTACATTCATACCACATTCTATCAGCATTTCAGTTCAACTTCAGCATTGGAGCATTCACACGCAATTCCTCCAGGGATTGCCTCATCTGGTTATTTATTAAGATTCAAAATTGTTTCTTGCAAGCATTAAGTTTAAACTGTTTCTTAAAGTTTTACATTTAGAATCTTGTGGTACCTGTTTTAAAAAAAGTATATAAAAAAACCAAATAAGATGAAATAATACATATTGGGTATGAGGCTGACTGCATCCGATGGTGATGTACTGCTGCCATCATTTTTCTGCCTCTTGGTCCATTTAAAGAGACAGGCACCCTATTTCTGCCTCCTCTCTCACCCCCTGTGTATTGTCCCTCCGAAGCTGTGCCTTCCTGTGCTCATCTCTGGATGAGGCTGGAAAGCATCCCTTATCGTCTCACGCTCATTTAATTAGGTCGGATTCCTTACATAATGTCGATTTTTTTGCAATGTAGATTATTATTTTTTTTTTACATAATGATGGCTGGAACAAACACACCACAGGCAATGCAGTGCATGTGTTAGTCACTCAGGCACGCAACGATCTTGCTGCCTCTGCGATGCTGTGGCTGAACGACAACAAGGATGCAGTTCTGCAGAAGGGTCCTCTGCCAGCCCTGTAGTGCCAGAGTCACTTCACCACAGGAGGACATGGAATACAGGATGGGGGGCTGCATCGGAATTTCACACAGACGGGTAAATGGAAATGTATTTCTGTGTTGCCAGCGAAGAATAGACGGTGCTCGTGTGTGGTATTTCAAAGGCAAAGACTGAGGGTTGTGTTGGAGGAAAGGCGACATCAGCTGTGGGGAAGCCAGGGGGAGATGAGGCGAAATAATGGAAGGCAGCTGAATGGAGTTCCCTCACTGATAAAATAATTCAGGGTAAATATTTAACCGTTTGCTGTCATGTCTGTTGAAACATCCAAATCTTAGTACTGCCAATATTTGGACACGATAATGCCTGAGGGCTACAGGTGGGGAATTGTGGATTGCATACATCTTAACAAGAGGCTCTCCTGTACAGACTTGATCAAGGTTCCATTGAGAAAAGACCTAATAGTTCTTGATGAGATGTTTTACACCAGAAAGAAGAGAAGATGGAAGTCAGTAGGGAGTGAACACCCTCTGTGCAGCTGCAACAGCCTCCAGTCTGGTGCATGGTAAGACTTTCTGCAAGATGTTGGAATGTGTCAGAGGAGAATGTTCATAGGTCAGTGGTTTTGGATCTGAGTTGTTCCACTCCAATCTCATACAACTTGGACCTTGTTAAATACTTAGTCATACAGGGAAAAAAAAGGCCCTTTCCAAAAATAAAGATTTAGTGCAGGAGTGTCAAACGTAAGGCCCGCGGGCTTGATCCGAACAGGTTATATATCCGGCCCGCGGGATGAGTTTTCTAAGTATAAAAATGAGCCGAAATTCTTGAATGAAAAAAAACTGCTGTTCTAAATGTGTCCACTAGATGTCGTAATAACAATTCTTTGTATCTATGTAGATTATGCTACATATGTAAAAAAATATATATAAACCACGGGGTGTTAGTACAGGGGTGTCAAACTCAAATACAGAGTGGGCCAAAATTTAAAACTGAACAAAGCCGCGGGCCAAGGTTGAACAAATTAACCTTTTAATAGGGACCCAAACACGTTTTGCATTGAATATTGAACAAGCAAGGCTTATATAACTTTATAGTGACATGCAAAATCGAGTTTCAAATAATAATAATAATAATTAAAAAATATCAATGGCATATCAAATAAAATTTAAATAAAAATTGAGTGCCTCTTTTCTATTTGCAGCCTTCTGAGGTAAATATCAAAATAAACTTTTTCCACAGGCTAATAATACATTTGAAAATAAAATAATAATGAATGAATCAACATTCAAGCCTTGAAGTAGCAAGAGAAGGTGCATGAATAAAACGTTAATTATTGCTCAGTTTGCTACACTGATTTGCTTTAACACTGAATATGGAACAAGCAACGCTTATATAACTTAATAGTGCAAAATCAACTTTCAAAAAACAAACGAAAAAACATCAATGGTATATTAAATAAAATGTAAATAAAAAATGGAATGTCTCTTTTCTATTTGCAGCCTTCTGAGGTAAATATCAACATTAACTTTTTCCACAGGCTAATAAATTTCAAAATAATATAACAATGAATAAATCAACCATTCAGGCCTTTTTACTGCTCAGTTTGCGACTCGCTGATCTAATCTGATGTGCCCAAGCCAGATACCTGGCATCTTTTCTGGGATGCTAGTTCATTAATGTCTGGGCTCAGGTGGGCGGGGTTTGGTGGTAGCGGGGGGTGTATATTGTAGCGTCCCGGAAGAGTTAGTGCTGCAAGGGGTTCTGAGTATTTGTTCTGTTGTGTTTATGTTGTGTTACGGTGCGGATGTTCCCCCGAAATGTGTTTATAATTTTTGTTCGGTGTGGGTTCACAGTGTGGCGCATATTTGTAACAGTGTTAAAGTTGTTTATGCGTCACCCTCAGTGTGACCTGTATGGCTGTTGATCAAGTATGCATTGCATTCACTTATGTGTGTGTAGAAGCCACATATATCATGTGACAGGGGCCGGCACGCTGTTTGTATGGAGGAAAAGCAGACGTGACGACAGGTTGTAGAGGACGCTAAAGGCAGTGCCTTTAAGGCACGCCCCCAATATTGTTGTCCGGGTGGAAATCGGAAGAAATTCGGGAGAATGGTTGCCCCGGGAGACTTTCGAGAGGGGCACTGAAAATCGGGAGGGTTGGCAAGTATCAGTATTAGCGGTAAATGCGGTGTTACAGATTTTTCTCCATGTGGCCCCGGATCTAAAATGAGTTTGACACCCCTGGTTTAGCGTCAAGTGTTAATGCTTTAGGCCAGGGTTCAGTTCAAAACTTGGGAGACAAACATTTTTGCAGCAAATTCCAGAGTGCTCCTGTTGTGTAGAGGAACTTGGGCCTTTACTGTAAACACATTGGCAGATGCTTGCTTTGACATTTGAACCTTGCTAGCAAACATAGAACACTGGGGTCCTAACTTGGGATTTACATAACTGAGGCGTTCCTCAAGGCACCCCTTTAAGTCCTCTTCTTTTTGTCAGTTACGCATTCCTTTCATCATGAGATTTATGAAACGAAGGTGTTGCTGTAGCTTGTTTACTTCAGATGCAGTCAGTAGTCATTGCTTCAACGTATTTAGTTGTACTGGTAAGTGTTTCTCAAGGTTCCACTTTAGGTCCTTTCTTTTCACCATTTGGGCTATTCAACCCACAAGTGTGCTTGTTGTGAGAGACTCACATTTTTACCGCTTAAAAACACAAGAGTGCTGGTTTAGAGATGACCATTGACTACATTTTTTTTGCAAAAGGCCCCTAAAAACGACAGGAAAGTTATGACCTGTTTGATCTTTTTTGGGGGTATTTTTCCTGCGTTTTTTGTTCACTTCCTTTCTTGTGCTCTTATTTTGTTTTGACTTCCTGTTCTAGTTGTAATTTCCCTGCACAATCTTCACACTGCTTCTTAGCGCTGCCTTCATCACCTGAGGGTGATTAGTACTATGTTTTTCACCTGCTGCTAACCATCACCTGGGGCGGTATTTAAGGCAGTCACATTTCATAGTCAGTGTGGAATGATTGTCTTGTTTGGAGCTAAAGTGAAATGTTAAAGTCCCAATGATAGTCACACACACACACTAAGTGTGGTGAAATTGTCCTCTGCATTTGACCCATCCCCATGTTCACCCCCTGGGAGGTGAGGGGAGCAGTGAGCAGATAGTTGAATAGCCCTGCCGCATCATCACCATGATATTTTAGAATTAATAATAAAAAAAACAAAGTGACCAATTGAGTGTTGATTCGCATAAGCGTGTTTGATTCCCTAAGATTAAGGTTTAAACTTGCATTAGAGCTGCTGCCCAACCCCTCGTTGACTGAATACAAGGCTTTGTGCTGCACTATCAGTGTTAAGAGGATAAAGTGCAATACTCCAGAGTGTGTCAAAATCAGGCGACCTTTCACTTCCACTTGGAGCAGTTATGGCGTCCTCAGCTCCTGTTCTGTCCCCTCCCTTCTACCGCGTCCCCACTGTGTCCGTGCCGCCTGCAGCGTTCACCCCGGGCCGCCTATCAGCCCCCGTTTTAGCGCCGTGTCCCCACCTACTCACTTCACGTGCAATGCCAGAATAGAAACAGACTTCAGTCAGACTGTAAACAGGCTGGACGGGCTTGTGCAAGCCTGGGCGAGAAATGTATTCCAGCAGGGGTGAGTGCTGATTTTTGTTGGTTGCTGATTCATTTGTGATGAGAATATGAAGATAAATGCAACCTTTGCTCTTTAATCATTTTAGTGTTGTCTTAAGGTGAACATTTTGGTGTTTTAAATACTGCAGAGTTGATCAAACTAATATCCTTTTGTAATAATGTTTTCATACAGTGAAGGGCAGTATATACCACACTCCATGTTGTTCAATGGTGGTCAATGACACTTTTAATACTAGTGTGCCATATTTACATTTCCAAAAAACAAAAAAACTGAATTGCAACCGCTAGGTAAAGTACGTAGACAATTACGGCTAGGAGGTTGAAATTACATCCCCTATCATCCAAACAGCAAGCAGGCAGGCTGACTAGAAGTGAAGTGTTACCATGCTACAGTAAACAAAACACATTTTTAGAAATGTCCTATTATGACACCGTCCACAACATCTAATGTTTATAAACACAATGTAAGAAGATCCAGTGCAATATCCAAAGTTTAAAATGTACAATGACGCTATCAGAGAGGTATGGGTTTAGGACTATGTTTATTATTGTGACCAATGTCACAGAGCAATATTAGTAAACCCAGATTTGTGCACAGCTGGTACATACAGTATCATATTAAATGAGATTGCAAAATTAACAGCTAGTGTTTGTAAGTAAGAGAAAAAAAAAAGCACAGTCCAGCGCACATTTATTTATAAAATCTTGCATATTCAGGTCAGTGCTCTCTATTTGTGGAAGCGTACTTTCAGTAGTATCAGCCATCATAAACGCCTCCAGTTGTGGTGGCATTGCTGCACGGTTTATGTAAAAGAATATCTGATATGTGTAATGCACAAGTGTTGTTTCTATTCTTTACCGAATTTCTGCTTATACACATTAAGTACACCAGCCCATTCTGACAAAGATAATAATACTGCAGCTTTCTGAGAGGTATTTAATTTAACATAACGTCTTAATATCAGATGATATCACTTAAATTAAGACAGTATGTGCAGCTTTAAGTGTAGTAAGTGATTTTCTGTTTATACAATGTTTGGCTTTTAGCTCATTAGGGGAGGTTGAGGCTGCACTTTGACCCCCTGTGGCATACGTTCCTAATCACTAAAACAACATACATGTAGCTACTGTACATACTTACAGTACCATTCTCTGTCTGCTGCTCTAACCCTGTGGAGAAGGAGTCCACTGAGAGATCTCTGGTCCACAGCACATTGTGTGTCTCTCTGTTGAGTCTGGGAAGGCCTGGAGGGTCCTTGAGTCACTCAGCCTGATGAGAGATGGGGAATGAGAGCAGCACGACTGAGGCTCTGGTAAGAAGAGACACCATATTGCTGCGATGCTATTTGCATAGGACTATACTTTAATACTCAAATATAACAGTAATATCAGTAACATTTTATGCTGATATACTAATTTCCTCTTTTAAATACACAGCTAATTAACCATTTTCAAAACTATAGAAGCTTTATTGATGTTGGTGCTGTCTAATTTTTCTGTTTTTTTATGGACCTTGTTGTGTGCCATCAACCTGCCGGGGGACTACAGATAGAAATTAGCCTTTGGCCACAATCTGGCACATTTACATGTTATAAGTTCATTAATGTATAATGTCCCATGCAATGTAACAAATAAAGATATAAGACCTATTTAAACACCGAAATCTAACACGTTACAGCTTTTATTATCCTAACTTCCTTTCTATGCCTAGAGTATCTGTATGTTATTGAAACTATAGGAGCATTACCACATGTGATTGAAGCCCCACTCAGATGGAATTTTGGATTACCTTAAAGAGATTAAATGTGCCTCTTAAAGAGCTGAGCCTAGATAGTCGGATTTAATGTTGTATAGCATTCAAAAATACTGCTTATTAGTTAAAGCAAGGGTGTAAAACTCGTTTTCATTGAGGGCCACATTGCAGTTATGACTGCCTTCAGATGGCCCCTCTCAGAGCATCCAGAGAGTATTCACAGCGCTTCACTTTTTCCACATTTTGTTGTTATAGCCCTATTCCAAAATGGAATAAATTCATTTTTTGTCCTCAGAATTATACAGACAATACCCCATAATGACAATGTAAAAAGTTGTTTCTTTTTTTTTTAACCTGCAAATGTATTAAAAAAAAATTAAAACAAATAAATCACATGTACATAAGTATTGACAGCCTTTGCTCATTACTTTGACACACCTTTGGCAGCAATTAGAGCCTCAAGTCTTTTTGAATACAATGCCACAAGCTCGGCACACCTATATTTGGGCAGTTTTGCCATTCCTCTTTTCAGAACAAGCTCCATCAGGTTGAATGGGAAGCATTGGCTTTCATCCAGGATGTCTCTGTACATTGCTGCATTCATCTTTCCCTCTATCCTGACTAGTCTCCCAGTTCCTGCTGCAGAAAAACATCCCCGCAGCATGATGCTGCCCCCACCATGCTTCACTGTAGGGATGGTATTGGCCTGGTGATGAACGGTGCCTGGTTTCCTCCAAACATGACGCCTGGCGTTCACAACAAAGACTTCAGGCTTTGTCTCATCAAGCCAGATCATTTTGTTTCTCGTGGTCTGAGAGTCCTTCAGGTATATTTTGGCAAACCTTTTACGAAAAAATGGCTTCCGTCTGTCCATTATACCATACAAACCTGATTGGTGGGTTGCTGCAGAAAGGGTTGTCCTTCTGGAAGGTTTTCCTCTCTCCACAGAGGAATGCTATAGCTCTGGCAGAGTGACCATAGGGTTCTTGGTCACCTCCCTGACTAGACTAAGATGAATGCAGCAATGTACAGAGACATACTGGACGAAAACCAACATTTCCTATCCGACCTGATGGAGCTTGAGAGGTGCTGCAAAGAGGAATGGGTGAAACTGCCCAAAGATAGGTGTGCCAAGCTTGTGGCATCGTATTCAAAAAGACTTGAGGCTGTAATTGTTGCCAAAGGTGGATCAACAAAGTATTGAACAAAGGCTGTGAATACTTATGTAAATGTGATTCTTTTAATTTTTCATAAATTTGCAAACTTTTTTTTCCCACATTGTCATTATGGGGTATTGTCTGTAGAATTTTGAGCACAAAAATGTATTTATTTCATTTTGGAAGGCTGTAACATAACACAATGCAGAAAAAGTGAATCACTGTCAATACTTTCTGGATGCACTGTATAACCATGATTAAATATGTATATGATTGTATAATCGCCTCATGATATTGTTACACATGCATTTGATTATTAGATACAAATTAATGGATAACTTGTTTTGAAATCATAAGTCTCAGGGTTTGTTTTTATTTTTAACAAAAAATTGTAACACTGTATATATTAAACAATATTTTGTTGTACTTGTACAATGACATCAACGATCCACCCATCCATCCATAGTATATTTGTTGCATGATCAGATAATATTGAAATTTAAAATATGTGCATTTTTATGCAGTGAATATAGAAAATGGAAAACGATATCTAGTAAATGAAGTGTAGTGATGAAAATTATTGCTAACAGAACATTTTTCTAGTAACTACTGTACTATTGAATTAGTTTCTGTTACGCCCCCCCAGAAGGAAAAAAAAAAAGTATCGCTTCTATATAAAAGTATACCTCTGCATAACATTGTGTCCTTATCAATATTAAATAAAACAAAAAATATATATAGATCATCTTGCAACAAAACATACATTTACTAACACGGTGTAGTCTCTAACAGAAAGGTTATAAAGTGCATCAATTTACCTGACTTTTTTTGACCCACTTAAACCATTTGATACTGAAAAATGTTATTAAAAAACTAAGAAAAGAATAATCTACCAAATTAATTTAGGTGCCCAATATATAAAACACTTTAACCTACAAAACAAAAATGGATGAAGCAACCTGTGCTGATTTTTTTGAGGCAAGTCAGGATTAAAGGCTACAATGAGCACATTTTTAGTGCACAGCTTTTCGAAGCCCAGTACTGCATGATACTGATAAAGCACGTTCCCCGGGGTCAAGAAGTGTAACACCACCATGCTCAGTGGGCGTTTACATGAACATGTTATTGCAATTTATCATTGCAGCCGGAAGAGGGCGCTCCAGAACACGTTCTGTTTCCACCCCAGGAAAATCCCAGCGACCCTTCAAAGGTACGAGATAACAAAAAAAAAGTGTGTTATGTGAGAGAGTAAAGCGACTAAAAACATGCTTGTGTGCATGAACGACACCTTGAAGGAGTCTTTCCAGTACATTCCTAACATAAAAGTCCATATTTTAAACCTCAAAACAATACATATCTTGAATAACCATGTTGTTGAGAATTGCATAGTAATTTTACCATGTTTTTTAAAAAAATTATTTATTTATAATATGCAACATTTACATACAAGCAAAGAAATAATAAAGATCAAAACATGTACAGAAGCAGTACAAAACAACGCCAGGGGGATGTAAACTCAATAAAGCAACTAAAATAGAATGCAATACTGTATATATATACACTACCGTTCAAAAGTTTGGGGTCACCCAAACAATTTTGTGGAATAGCCTTCATTTCTAAGAACAAGAATAGACTGTCGAGTTTCAGATGAAAGTTCTCTTTTTCTGGCCATTTTGAGCGTTTAATTGACCCCACAAATGTGATGCTCCAGAAACTCAATCTGCTCAAAGGAAGGTCAGTTTTGTAGCTTCTGTAACGAGCTAAACTGTTTTCAGATGTGTGAACATGATTGCACAAGGGTTTTCTAATCATCAATTAGCCTTCTGAGCCAATGAGCAAACACATTGTACCATTAGAACACTGGAGTGATAGTTGCTGGAAATGGGCCCCTATACACCCATGTAGATATTGCACCAAAAACCAGACATTTGCAGCTAGAATAGTCATTTACCACATTAGCAATGTATAGAGTGTATTTCTTTAAAGTTAAGACTAGTTTAAAGTTATCTTCATTGAAAAGCACAGTGCTTTTCCTTCAAAAATAAGGACATTTCAATGTGACCCCAAACTTTTGAACTGTAGTGTATATACATATGTAACAAAGTGTAAAGCCATAGGCTCACACAAGTTCCGTAAATAATCCAAATTTGGAACACAGCATCATAGTTTTCACAGCTTTTTGGTTGTTAGAGGTAGAAAGCATTTTAAAGTAAAGTTCTGAATTATTTTTTAAAGGCACAAAAAAACAGAGAAACTTACATTTATGAATATAAAACTTAGCCAATAGTATAATGAGGTTGCAAAGATAAAATTCCTTTTCACATTTTTTTTCATACTGTGTAAATCCAAATAGGACAATTTTACGATGTTGTTGTCATGACAGTGGAGCGCTGATGACGTCACATATTGAGGCTGTAAAGGTGAGGTAGCACCTTTTGGCAAGTGTACTGAGAGCCTCCTGCAGTGGAACCTAATCCTCTCTCAAGGGGGTCACAGCAGGCCCTGCCCCTTGGCCTAATTCCCAGCATTCACCTGCAGCACCGCTGTCATGTCAAGTAGTGCAGTGGTCCCCAACCACCGGTCCGGGCCGGTCCGTAACACATTTTCTACCGGGCCGCACAGAGACATTCATCATTTATAACCGACCGCATTTTTGTCAGTCCCACCAGACACATCAATCAGCCTGTTCATAGATGTATTATGAAACTCCTGATACGAAGTCGCCGTTTGCTATATTTGTTACATCTTTGTTACATGGGACAATGCACATTAATAAACATATAGAATCTAAAGGTGCCAAATTGTAGCCAAAAGCTAGGTTCCATCTGCAGTCCGCAGCAGGTTGATGACCTAAGATCAGGGCAGATCAGGAACAAAGTAACCATAGTAGTTAAGGAGAAGTGCTAAATTGTTGCATATAATAATTGTGCTGAAGATAGAAAATACACATCTTCTTTGGCCTGGTAAGTTAAAGTGCTGGTGTTATTGCGCATAGTCCTATTACACAAGTAGTTAGCAATAACAGATGTATTTACGCATGGAAAATTGGACCCAAAAAAGTAGAGATGTCCGATAATATCAGGCTATTATCGGCCGATAAATGCTTTAAAATGTAATATCGGAAATGATCCGTATCGGTTTCAAAAAGTAAAATGTATGACTTTTTAAAACGCCGCTGTATGAAGTGGTACACGGACGTAGGGAGAAGTACAGAGCGCCAATAAACCTTAAAGGCACTGCCTTTGCGTGCCAGCCCAATCACATAATACCTATGGCTTTTCACACACACACACAAGTGAATCCATGCATACTTGGTCAACAGCCATACAGGTCACACTGAGGGTGTCCGTGTAAACAACTTTAACACTGTTACAAATATGCGCCACACTGTGAACCCACACCAAACAAGAATGACAAACACATTTCGGGAGAACATCCGCACCGTAACACAACATAAACACAACAGAACAAATACCCAGAACCCCTTGCAGCACTAATTCTTCCGGGACGCTACAATATACACCCCCGCTACCCCCTAACCCCCCCCACCTCAACCCCACCCCCCCCAACCCCGCCCACCTCAACCTCCTCATGCTCTCTCAGGGAGAGCATGTCCCAAATTCCAAGCTGCTGTTTTGAGGCATGTTAAACAAAATAAATGTAAATGATAAATGGGTTATACTTGTATAGCGCTTTTCTACCTTCAAGGTACTCAAAGCGCTTTGACAGTATTTCCACATTCACACACACATTCACACACTGATGGCGGGAGCTGCCATGCAAGGCGCTAACTAGCAGCCATCAGGAGCAAGGGTGAAGTGTCTTGCCCAAGGACACAACGGACGTGACTGGGATGGTAGAAGGTGGGGATTGAACCCCAGTAACCAGCAACCCTCCGATTGCTGGCACGGCCGCTCTACCAACTTCGCCACGCTGCCCCATAATATAATATAAAATATAAAAATATAAAATAATGCAAATTGTGACTTCAATAATAAATATGGCAGTGCCATGTTGGCATTTTTTTCCACAACTTGAGTTGATTTATTTTGGAAAACCTTGTTACATTGTTTAATGCATCCAGCGGGGCATCACAACAAAATTAGGCATAATAATGTGTTAATTCCACGACTGTATATATCGGTATCGGTTGATATTGGAATCGGTAATTAAGAGTTGGACAATATCGGAATATCGGATATCGGCAAAAAAGCCATTATGGGACATCTCTAATAAATAACTTTTAGAATGGAAATACAAATCCACAGAAATATATTGGAACTAATGGTAAGTATTTCTAGCTTAATTATATAGCCATGCTTTTGTCCTTGAATGTGATTTATCACCTATAACCCCTAAGATACTAAAGCCAAACAAAAGCCTACTACTAGCAAAAAAAGAGTAAAAAACTTAAAGTCTATGGAGAGCTTTTTTGCAAAGGGAAAAGGCCAGGGGCTCCCACTAATTCAACGTTATGGTGAGGTTTTTTTCATTTATTCATTTTTCATGCACTTATCCGCCACTCGTGGAAGGCCGGTCCGTGAAAATAATGCCTACATTAACACTAGAAGTCCCAGCATTTTTCTGTCTACCTAGAAGACCCAGAGAGGGGTCATTTGGCCCGACGCTTTTCCCGAATACACTAATCACTCATTTTGTTATGGTAATGAGGCTGTTAGGGGCAGTTTGTCTAGGTAGACAGAAAAATTATACATGTGGGAAATGCCGAAAGGAGCAATGGCAGTGCCAGGATTGTGAGTGACTGCTCAAATGTATGTCAGTCACGTTTACATGGACATGGTTTTTCATTCTTTGTAAATATGCTTTTTTCTTTGTAAATTTTTTTTTTTTAAACTATTTTTGGCACACAAAAATAACAATTGCTTCTGCAACAACCCTCCACACCAAAACTGGGAAAACAGTTGCTTTTTCATTCTTTGTAAATATGTTTTGTTTTGTATTTTTTTTAACAATAAATGTCAGAGTGTTGATCCCTTCATTCTGTTGATCCTTGCAAAAACACACACAACCTACCTCAGAACTAAAGCTTGAGCTGTAAGGTCCCCTCCCCCACACAGGCTCAAGTGGCCCCCTGCCGTGTGCCACTAACAGCCACATTTTCATAACAAAAGGAGTGTCCACAGGGGGGACTAGGGGTCAAATGACCCTCTTGTGTGTTTTCTAGGTAAAAATGTCAATTGACCCTTCTCTGGGACTTCGCGTGTTAAACCGGTCCCTGGTGCAAAAAAAAGGTTTGGGACCCCGGAAGTAGTGCATCCAGCCAAGTGGAGGGGGGCAGAGGTGAAAGGTGGGCGGGACGTGCAAGAGTTGGGAGGAGTTTAGACAAGATGGAAGGTGGTGGTGGTGGTGGGGGCGGAGGGAAAAATTCCTAGCCCTTCCCGGTTGCCAGCTGAGTGACTCAGCGGCAGTGTTTGTACTACCAACACGCCCGAGGAGGTGCATGGAAATCTAGGAGGGAGGAGGCAGCAGCGAGCGGGAGAGAAGGGGAGGAGGAAGCTGACTCTCGGCACAGTAAAGGAGCACTGCTGGCTGCGTGTTCACAACAACGCTCAGCTGAGGCGTGCACAGTGGCGGGATAGCAACACAGTGAGTGAGTACAAACAGGAGCTGTTGCAACTTTCTATGATCTATTGTGTGTTTTGGCTGTCATGTTTCTGTTAGTGTCTGCTGTGCAGCCGAGGGCTTGTTAACACATGGCCCCTGGCATTTTTTTTTTAAAGTACTGCTGCTGTGCTTGTTGTTGTGTGATAATAAGTAACCGAAGGGGCCGCACTCTGTGATAGCAAAGCTGGACTATAACACCATAAACCTCTCCAAGGCTTTCAAATGTGTACTATAATATTGGTACATGAGCCTTTAATGTAAAGGCCTACTTGTATTGCAGTAAACTTGTTTGTACCTTTTCATAGTGCTGAGTGGACAGTTAGTTAGTTTCAGGAAGCTTCGAGCTAGCAGAAGCATTCACTCACTGGACACCTGCACTTGAGAGAATCTCTAATATGGCCCTTAAAAAGATAATAATGCTCAGGTTTTTTTTATTGACACTATTACAGAGTGTTGTCCCGATACCAATATTTTGGTAGCGGTACCAAAATTATTTCGATACTTTTCGGTACATTTCTAAATAAAGGGGACCACAAAAAAATGCATTATTGGCTTTATTTTAACAAAAAATCTTACGGTACATTAAACATATATATATATATATATATATATATATATATATATATATATATATATATATATATATATATATATATATATATATATATATTGCAATTTAGTCCTTAAATAAAATAGTGAACACACTAGGCAACTTGTATTTTAGTAGTAAGTAAACAAACAAAAGCTCCTATTAGTCTGCTGACTTATGCAGTAACATATTGTGTCATTTTCCATTCCATTATTTTGTCAAAATTATTAAGAATTATTCATCTACTTGTTCATTTACTGTTAATATCTGCTTACTTTTTTTTTTTAACATGTTGTATCTACACTTCTGTTAAAATATAATACCGTATTTTTCGGAGTATAAGTCGCTCCGGAGTATAAGTCTCACCGGCCGGAAATGCATAATAAAGAAGGAAAAAAACATATATAAGGAGTATAAATCGCATTTTTGGGGGAAATTTATTTGATAAATACCCAACACCAAGAATAGACATTTGAAAGGCAATTTGAAATAAATAAAGAATAGTGGACAACAGGCTAAATAAGTGTACGTTATATGACGCATAAATAACCAACTGAGAACGTGCCTGGTATGTTAACGTAACATATTATGGTAAGAGTCATTCAAATAACTATAACATATAGAACATGGGGCGGCGTGGCGAAGTTGGTAGAGTGGCCGTGCCAGCAATCGGAGGGTTGCTGGTTACTGGGGTTCAATCCCCACCTTCTACCATCCTAGTCACGTCCGTTGTGTCCTTGGGCAAGACACTTCACCCTTGCTCCTGATGGCTGCTGGTTAGCGCCTTGCATGGCAGTTCCCGCCATCAGTGTGTGAATGTGTGTGTGAATGGGTGAATGTGGAAATACTGTCAAAGCGCTTTGAGTACCTTGAAGGTAGAAAAGCGCTATACAAGTATAACCCATTTATCATTTATAACATGCTATACGTTTACAAAACAATCTGTCACTCCTAATCGCTAAATCCAATGAAATCTTATACGTCTAGTCTCTTACGTGAATGAGCTAAATACTATTATTTGATATTTTACGGTAATGTGTTAATAATTTCACACATAAGTCGCTCCTGAGTATAAGTCGCACCCCCAGCCAAACTATGAAAAAAATTGTGACTTATAGTCCGAAAAATACGGTAATCGCTTATTTTTCTGTTTGGATACTTTACATTAGTTTTGGTTGATACCACAAATTTGTGCATCAATCCGATACCAAGTAGTTACAGGATCATACACTGGTCATATTCAAAGTCCTCATGTGTATGTGTACAGGGACATATTTCCTGAGTTTATAAACATAATATGAATTTTAAAAAAAACGAAAGAAGATGTTGTGATGCCAAAAAATATCGATGTAATCATATTAGTATCGACTAGATACGCTATTGTACTTGGTATCATCACAGTGGATGTCGGGCGTTTATTTACATTTTGATGCTGGTGAGCTACGGTGTGTAGTGAAGCATGTTTAGCTATTCCTCGTCCTGCAGGGAGGATACTTGTAAGAAACATACTTTATTTCTCGCCATGGAGGCAAGGATTAGTGATTTAGAAAGTAGCTAAAACACTGCCGACTGCGGATGGACTTAAGCCGCTAGCTACCTAGCCATGTCTTAAAGCACATCTTCCTGAGGGCGTTTCAGTGTTATAACTTCACCTTTATCGTCAGTTTTTAAGGCAAAATGCGTCCATTCGTCCCTTTTCCGTTTACACACTGTGTCTGCTTGTAAGTACTCCGTGATTGTGCGCTGCGGAATATGCTCGTCTGCTCGTAAAACCAGCAATGACGCGACGTGACGACGACGCGGGCGCGGGGTGGGGTGCGGTACCGGTACTTTTCAAAGGCGTTATAGTATCGAATATGATTCATTAGTATCGCGGTACTATACTAATACCGGTATACCGTACAACCCTAATTCATTTAACGCTACTGTGTTTCTAATATTTTGTCAAACAACAACAATGAATGTCCATAACAACTTACTAGTACTGTATGTCATCATGCTCTAATATTAGGGGTGTAACGATTCGTTTGAAAGGGGGAATGCACTTTTTTGGGGGAATTTTGCTTATCATTCATAGTCATTATGAGAGACAATCATCTTTTTTTTAGGATTCTAAAGATTAAAAAAACGCCTGCATGGGGTCACCATTTTTGCCTTCAAAGCCCTCTAAAAGTATTTCAAAACCCTCCTTTAAAGATTTATATTCAGTATATAATTAACAGACTCATTCATCCATCCATCCATCAATCCATTTTCTACCGCTTATTCCCTTCGGGGTCGCGGGGGGCACTGGAGCCTATCTCAGCTACAATCGGGCAAAAGGCAGGGTACACCCTGGACAAGTCGCCACCTCATTGCAGGGCCAACATAGATAACAATATGTAATATGTACAATATTTACCATATTTTGCTCATTTTATACATTACTTCTTTCCTGGATGCATTTATTTATTTCAGTGCCCATAGCAACGCACTTTCTGCTTCTGTCAACACATGTGTGTTCCTACTAGGGTTGGGTGATATGGACGAAAAAGTATATCTCGATATATATTTTTACTTAAACTCGATATCCGATGTATATCTCGATATATTTTCCGGTGAAAGTATACATATAAAGATATTCATTTTTGAGAAAGATTCAATGAAATTGAATTGAATGACAATGACAACTGTCCTGTAAACAGTCAGTGACACTTTTATTAACCCAGTTAGTCAAGAAGGGTATTAACAGCACAGAAAAAAACTGTTTAAGTAGCACAGAATTACATAACATAAATAAAATAGAAAAATATTATTTCTACGTAAAATAAATAACATAGCTGTGCAAATAATACAAAATGTATCAAACTCAGATAAAAAATACATTTGCAGGCAGGCACTTTTTAATTCCCAGACGATGTAATGGACTGTCACACGCGTACGGTTCTGGTCAGCCCCAAGTAAGTGACTTGACACAATTGTGCGGCTATGATCTTCCTCACTTCGGCATACATTTTTGGCAGCATGTCTCGTGCGACATATGCCCGGCTTGGCAACTCGAGAACACTTTTGATTTGGGCTTACATGGTAAACAACTCAAATTAATGTTTTATCCAGACGTATACATATGTCCAAATGTGGTCAAGTAGACACGTTGTGGGTTTCCTGGATGTCGTCTACATCGCTAAAAGAAAAATCTAAAGAAGAAAATTCCCTTGCCATCTTCCACTAATTTTTTTAATATATAAATCGCCCGCTTGAATATTCCCTCTTTTCTTCTACAACTCTCTCGTTGTCATTTGGGATGTCTGTTGTGATTTCGCTTCCTGGTTCGATGACCCGCCCTATATTGCCTCTGATTTGCCTGTCCCTAATATTTTGCCCTAATGTCAATCAATCGTGACTCATCATAGTAAACAACCAACCAGACGTGGATGTTCTTATACGTGCTTGCACGTCTTGGAAGGAGGAAGGGGAGGAGTTTAGTAGCGAGTGGGAAGCAGGAGAGAACAAGGAATAAACAAATAAGCGGTGTTTGGTCATTTTAACGTGAAATAAATTATATCGATATTGCAATATTTTCTTAATTCATATCTTGTTAAAAGATATATCGATATATCTTACAAACTCGATATATCGCCCAGCCGTAGTTTCTACTTCTGGAAACAAACGCGTGTATGTTCTAATCATGGCAGACTTTGTAATAGACGACGAAAATGGCTATTTTTGGACAAATGAGGATTCACATCCTTATCTTTTTGAAGCTGAATATACGGAGGATGAACTGCTGGTTGTAGAAGCGAGCACAAAGAGAGGGTGAAACGTTGCAGAAGACAGAAGCCGATAGTCAGGACCGGCGTGACTTAATGGTGTAAATGTGGAGCTTGGAACCAAGCTATGCCAACAGAAATGGAGTGCTTACCCAAAATCAACTGGAAACGTCCCCGACTAGCTTGACCAAGTAGACAAATGTCCAACGAGTGAGTCACTACAACATTGATCATGATTTTAAGGTTGGGCCAATAAAACAATATCAACATATATCACAATAGACACATAATAGATATTAATAAAAAATGCGTTCGATAAATTATTCAATATATATTTATATTTTTGGGTCGGAAATAAGCAGAAATGATGAAGCAAGATTTGTTTCATGATGTCACTCGTGCTTTGGGAACCCAGCAATCAGGAAATAGGAAGTGTCACTGAGCAATGGGCAGGACACGCGAACAGCAAATCGCGTAACAGTATCAACTACCAAGTTTGGTTGCGCCGTCTTTCTGTCTCGCTGTGGTTTCACCGCGTGGAGTGAGAAGAGAAAAAGTAATATCTTGATATATTAACTCAAACCTAGAATCTTGTCTTTAGTTTTGTTGGTTTTAATGCAGATGGTGCGGCAACATCCTGACACTTCCAAGTGTCGCTTGAATGACTCTGCATCTACCTTCAAATCTACTTTAATTATTTTATTACCTATCCACTTAAAAATAACAACCTTGGTAAGTTGAAAATTGTTTTACTGTGTCAATTGGCAGGCTTAAATAAAATAAAAAGTGTCAATGTAGCATATAATATCGCAATTTAGTTTTCAGCCATATCGCCCAGCCCCAATCATGGTACACACAGCACGTCATGCTTGGTATTACAGATTACAGATTCATGTCCTATTGCATTGTGCTGTGCATTGCAAACTCAAATGCCATTCAGCTGCTGTGGCTGAAGCTAGTTTACGGCTAATGTCGTAGCATGCCGTCGCAAGATGATGTGTTACTACGCTAGAAAAAACAGTACCTCAGGGTTCACTGTTACCATAACAATGTTGCTACTGCTTGGTTATTATACAGGTTACAGAACGTAAATGTTGGCGTTTTTTGGATGCATCTTCACATTGATTTAGAGGCAGAATTGATTGCTCCCATTAGCTGCATTGCTAGTCACCTAGAACGAGCGGATTATTACAAATTAAAATAATTTAAAAAAACATGTTTTTTCTTGTCTCTCATAAGGATTGTGAATGATAGGCAAATTCTTAAAAAAAAGTGCAATTCTGATTCGATTCAGAATTTGTGGTTGTCAAATTTGTCGATACAACTCAGAGGCGATAGTATTTTTTTTTAAAACAATACGATTCGAAACGATGCAGTGAGTTAAAATCACTTGAGTAACTTTTTAGCCAAATATTCAACCAGTGTGACTATAAAATCGGACATTGTGACTGTTTTGTTATGTATTTCTTGTTTAGCACTTAGCATTACTGTTACTTGATGGTTTAGTGTTTCACTAAAGCTGGAGCTGCTAAACACCCAGCTTCTAAAACTTGTAGCTCATCCTCCGTATATTCAGGCTCAAAAAGATGCGTTTCTGGATAATCATTTGTCTCAAAAGTTTTGTCTTTGGTTCTCACAAAGTCTGCCATGAGTAGTGATAGTCTTTTGTTGCTGATGGTAACAGCGTTCGTTTCCAGGGCACTCTGTCAACTCAATGTGCCCAGGAATGAAGTCACGATAATGTTCAAAATGACCAAACACTGTAAACAATACATGTTATCTTATCATATCATCATTACATGTTGTCATACAGAATGTACAAACAAGAGAAAGACGTGTGTTGTTGTCTCACATAAGGATTGGTAATTATAAGCAAAGTTTCCAAAAAATGTGCAGTTCTCCTTTAAAGGAGGTTCTATCCATGAAATAGTGGAAATATTATATATATATATATAATGAAATCAGTATTATCTGTGTTTTTATTGTATATAGTAAACTCAGAAAAATCTGAAAAATCTAATATGAAATAATGACAAAAATAAGAATTGTATTAATTTACTATTGTATATTGCTGTGGTTGTACAATGAGCTTAAATAGTATGTTATCCCTAATATTAATACTATTGGTTGTGATGTTATAATAACAACAAGAAGAAGTGATCTGTGTGGCGGCAAATAGCAAATAATTTAATATTAACTTTTATTATTACACACATTTTGTAAGTGCAATCAACTCATATCCCTAGTGTGTGTGTAATCCAATTACAACAAACTAATAGATCATTTGATTACTAAAATAATCCTAAATTTTGTGTCAACATGTGAGTTGAAAAAGGTAATGGGATTTAAAAAAAAGTACATTAAAAAAATTGTAATCCCAACACTATATTTGTTGTCATGAACATTGACAACCAATATGAGACATAAACTTGAAACCCAAAAAATAATTGTGGTGACAATACAGGTGAAGCCAGTCTCCTAACGCGTACTGTGCTCCACCTTAACTGTACTGCATATTTATACTCAACAACACACCACCTTTCACCACAAAGGCGCAGCAGCTCTTCAGAATGGTAAGCTTATGTAAAAAAATAAAATAATAATACGTATATTGTAATGTCGGCGCTAAGCTAACCGGCAATTACATTTAAACAAGTTGTACATACTTTGATCAGTTAGTGTAAGTGTTGTCTAGATGCATGCACAGATTTATAAATAATTAAGCAATTGAAGTGTAGCAGAGCATTATAGCACAGTTTCTATTTAAGATATACTGAATGGCAAATGGCTGCTGTACATTTGCACCTAATGTATAATAATGTGCCCGCAAACTTGTTTTTGTCTGACCTTTCCTTTGACAATGTTGACACAGCCAAATGTTGTGGTGTAAGGCTGCAGGTGACCTTTTTGACGGCGCCTTTTAAAAAGACGTTTACTATTCCTTCAGTGTTAAGATACAATCTAGTCAAGTCAGTGGTTTTCTTCACTGGACTGATTTGTGTTTTATGCCTTCTCCTTCTAAAATAATAGACTATTTTGAATAGCTCAGTGCAAGAAATAAAGGGCTGCTATAATTACTGTTTGTGCCAATTTAACTTAATTAAAGAGTGATTTTCTGCAGATGGTTGCACATTATTTTAAAGCTGCCGTAAAGGCAAACTGAGAAGTTAGAAAAGTATCAGTTATCTGTAAATATTAGCTGTGCTTCTCCGTAGGCGAGACACAACTCCTTATTATATATACTCTAACACGTGGGTGGGGTGAGTTGCTCATCTTTTCAACACCGGTTTCAGATTACAGCTGTCTTTGCAAATGATTTTCAGAAACGACCCAACTACATCTGTAAATGAGTTTTCACAGCTACTGGCAAATAGCTTTGACTTTATTATAACCATTTTTTAAGGAACAATATGCACAGTATTACTTACCGTAAAATAGGGATGTAACAATAACCGCTGTGAAACTCGCTGCGGTTGGTGTTACAGTTTTTAATTGAAATTATCGAAAAACCGAGATCGATAACCGCCCTTTGATAAACTCACAGACTGGTGCCAGCTCGCTAGCTTAAATGCTAACATGAAAAAAAGAGATGTTAAAAAAAAAAGTTTTTCCCCATTAAGAAACAACATACCTCAATCTCAACTTCTATAAACACGTTGCTGTCTGAGCAACTAATCTATTCAATTGTGCACATTGAACCTACAAACTGTACTCTCTTAGCCTAAGTGATAGAGGATTACCAGAAATAATAAATGATAATAATAATAGATTTGATTTGTTACGCACTTTTAATTTAAATATCTTATAGCGGTAGAAAATGGATGGATGGGCTAAAGTACAAATAAAACTATACATGTTTATCCATTACAACGAACACTAAAACATTATTAGTGAAGCATAAGCTCTCGTGTTTTTCTTTAATTATTGCATTGAACAAAGAGAAAACAGTCTACAAAGTCAAATTCCTTGTGTGTTAAACATACTTTAAAGTTAAAAGTACCACTGATTGTCACACACACACACTAGGTGTGGTGAACTTACCCTCCGCATTTGTTCCACCCCCTGGGAGGTTAAGGGAGCAGTGAGCAGCAGCGGTGGTCGCGCTCGGGAATCATTTTGGGAATTTAACCCCCAATTCCAACCCTTGATGCTGATTGCCAAGTAGGGAGGTAATGGGTCCCATTTTTATAGTTTTTGGTATGTCTCGGCCGGGGTTTAAACTCACAAACCTACCAATCTCAGGGCGGACACTCTAACCACAAGGCCACTGAGCACTTGGCCAATAAAGTTGATTCTGAAGAAACTCAAAACATGCAAACTAGTGGGTTTTCTATTTGTGTGTCTACTTAATTTATTTTTTTTAATGACTTGGTCAAAAGATTTCAGTACTTTTTAAGGCACATTCAACAATACCACTAGAATATTGATAACGGTAATCATTTCGGTCTCAAAACCGTTTTAATGAAATGTTCATATCATTACATCCCGACTGTAAAATGTGAGATCTGTTTAGCAGAACGTAATGTCTCTCCTGTTGTGTTAGCAATAGCACCAAGGCAATCACTAATTACCCTCTTTAGCTTCTTACCATCAACTATATCGATGCTTCTCACAGCTGTCATATAGCTTTAACTTTATTATAACCACTATTAAAGCAATAATATGTACAGTATTACTTACCCTAACATTTGAGAGCTGTTTAGCAGATTGTTGTGTTGTCATGTTGTGTTAGCGTCGGGGCTATTACTCATTAGCTTCTTTAGATTTTCATCTTCAATCTTTATCGTACTTACTTAGTCAACTGTGAATTAATGAAAAAAATATTATTCAGGATCCATGCCACAAAATAATTAGAGCCACTATTTAATATATATATACTGTGTATTAGGGGTGTGGGAAAAAATCGATTCGAATTGCGATTCTCACGTTGTGCGATTCAGAATCGATTCTCATTTTTAAAAAAATCGATTTTATTTTTTTTATTTATTAAAAAAAAAGTTTTAATTTTTTTTAATTTTTTTAAATTAATCAATCCTACAAAACAATACACAGCAATACCATAACAATGCAATCCAATTCCAAAACCCAACCCGGCCCAGCAACACTCAGAACTGCAATCAACAGAGCAATTGAGAGGAGACACAAACACGACACAGAACAAACCAAAAGTAGTGAAACAAAAATGAATATTATCAACAACAGTATCAATATTAGTTACAATTTCAACATAGCAGTGATTAAAAATCCCTCATTGACATTATCATTAGACATTTATTAAAAAAAAAAGAACAATAGTGTCACAGTGGCTTAAACTTGCATCGCATCTCATAAGCTTGACAACACACTGTGTCCAATATTTTCACAAAGATAAAATAAGTCATATTTTTGGTTCATTTAATAGTTAAAACAAATTTACATTATTGCAATCAGTTGATAAAACATTGTCCTTGACAATTATAAAAGCTTTTTACAAAAATCTACTACTCTGCTTGCATGTCAGCAGACTGTGGTAGATCCTGCTGAAATCTTATGTATTGAATGAATATAGAATCGTTTTTGAATCGAGAATCGTGTTGAATTGAGAAAAAAAAAAAAAAAAAAAAAATCGATTTTGAATCGAATCGTGACCCCAAGAATCGATATTGAATCGAATCGTGACCCAAAGAATCGATATTGAATCGAATCGTGGGACACCCAAAGATTCACAGCCCTACTGTGTACGTGTGTGTGTGTGTGTGTGTGTATATATATATATATATATATATATATATATATATATATATATATATATATGTATATATATATATATATATATATATATATATATATATATATATATATATATATATATATATATATATATATATATATATATATATATATATATATATATATATATATATATACTACCGTTCAAAAGTTTGGGGTCACCCAAACAATTTTGTGGAATAGCCTTCATTTCTAAGAACAAGAATAGACTGTCGAGTTTCAGATGAAAGTTCTCTTTTTCTGGCCATTTTGAGCGTTAAATTGACCCCACAAATGTGATGGTCCAGAAACTCAATCTGCTCAAAGGAAGGTCAGTTTTGTAGCTTCTGCAACAAGCTAAACTGTTTTCAGATGTGTGAAAATGATTGCACAAGGGTTTTGTAATCATCAATTAGCCTTCTGAGCCAATGAGCAAACACATTGTACCATTAGAACACTGGAGTGATAGTTGCTGGAAATGGGCCTCTATACACCTACGTAGATATTGCACCAAAAACCAGACATTTGCAGCTAGAATAGTCATTTACCACATTAGCAATGTATAGAGTGTATTTCTTTAAAGTTAAGACTAGTTTAAAGTTATCTTCATTGAAAAGTACAGTGCTTTTCCTTCAAAAATAAGGACATTTCAATGTGACCCCAAACTTTTGAACGGTAGTGTATATATATATATATATATATATATATATATATATATATATATATATATATATATATATATATATATATATATATATATATTTTTACCCCATATGCAATTGATAACTAAATCACTTTAGTTCAGTTAGCAAGTCCGCTTTGTCAGTTTATTTACCACAGTGGCTTAAAAATAAACTGCACTCCATGACAGTAGGAGGAGCTCTAGAGCCGATACCAAGAATGTTTGTTTTTATACTGCTAGCAAAAGCAATGGTTTTCTTTGTGAATAGCTTTTTATATATGTTGGTTAATTTTAAGATTTTGAAGACAACCCTGCCAGTACACAGGCTCTGAATGACTGGTATTTTACACACTTCCTTGCGGTATAATGTCTGCTTAATACTATTTATTGTACTTGTGTAGCTCACTACTGGTGTTTTTTTGTCCAACAGGCAGACGCTTACACTGAGAAGTTAACAATTTAGCTTTGTCTCAGTTAGCAAGTTAGATTTCTCAGTTCACTGACCACCGAACATGTTGAAAAGGGAAACTGGAAATTGAGATACATTATGTTGTAATTGTTTGCATGTTCCAAATAAACTAAAATAATAAACACTGGCTTAAAGATAAACTACACTTGATGACTGTGGGGCACAGGTGTGAAACTCAAGGCCCAGGGGCCAGAAATGGCCTGTGAAAGACTTGATCTTTTCTTAGTAAATGCATTCGTTTTGACAAAAAAAAAATACATGTTCTGCATGCAATTGTATATATTTTTTAATTTAACATTATCTAATATTGTAACAAATAGCATACTATCAAACATATATATAAAAAAAATAAATAAATACTCAAATATCTGCTTGACCTAAGTATGAATCTGTAATAATAATGTTGCTCAAGTTAATATTGTAATGTTACGTTTGCAGGAACTATGATTATAATCTGTAATAATAATTAAGAATATCAATATTGTTTCTTAATAATGTAACAAATATACTTTCATACATTACAACATGTTTTTTAACAGGAAAAACAAACATTTATCTGCTCAGTCGCCAGAATTTTGCCTTTAAAAAAAATACATGGTACCGTTTTTTCCATTTACAGTAATACACCACAATAACCATAGATTTTACAGTAAAAAAACTTGCCGCTCATTCGCCATAATTTTACCGTAAAGAAACTGAATTTACAAGAATATACTGCTAAAAAAAACCCACTGTAAAATGTACGAAAAAATTGTGGCGACTGAGCTGTCAGTTTATAGATTAGTTGTTTTTTTTACAGCGTATGTAAAAGATATGTATAATGATCAAATGCATAAGCAATTTTGTTATAATATCATGAAGTGAATCCCTCCACATTTATATTTATATTTTGAATTAAAAAAAAAAACCCTGACATGACACAAGCCTGTAAGGATCCTTACTTTACACACTATCTTGCGGTGTACTGCCGGTTAGTTTTATTTATGGTACCTTTTTAGTGTGTCGCTCTTGCTCACTATCGGTGTGTTTGTGTGTCCTGCAGGCCGAAGCTTACGATGAAAAATTAACCCAAAACGGCGCCGAAGTGCTGCTGACTGCGTCGTCCAGCAGCCAGCAAAGTTTGCCGCCACAAGCCGATGTCCCAGTCATCACCGGTGTGGAGGAGAGCAGAGTTGCTGCGGAAGAAGCCCTTGAAGACAAGGAGGAGCTGGAATTTCCTCATGACTTGCTGCCCAATCTAGACTTCAGCAGTGAACTCAACATCTGGGAGTCCTCACTAGGGTAAGTGTGAGGTGGAAAACACACACGCAGGTTACAACATTGTGATCACATTTATAAAGGATTTTGTATTACGGAACACACTCAAACTTAAAAATACAAGACCCCTGTGCTCATTTTGAAAATATGTGGTAAAATGACACCACTGTGCACCTAGAGCAAGTGAATTGCGTGATGAATGTCTTTCTCAACGATATAAAAAAAATGGATATGCTGCAAATTGTTTACTTTTACAGACATAATGATAAGGTATGAATCCAACAATATGTTTATTATTGTGGTTGTAGTCTGTAGTGTGTCTAATAGTTTGACTCTATTATGCAACTAAATGAGGTGGGTAACTAAATTATTAGAAACATCTGAAAACACTACAACTGCAATGATAACAACACAATTGTTACATTAATACCTCTTTGCTAAGTCTTTTTGATGCAGCTTTTGTGTTGAATCATGTATTACTTAGGATATTATTCATGGGTTTTATGGGGCATAGCTGCAGCAAATCTTTAAATACGTCGTCATGGTAATTAGATTTGTTTGTGTGTGTTGGGACTGTGTCATCAGATTAAAGACTAGCTCAGGACACAGGATATGCGATCACGACAACCCCCTGCTGGCGGGCTTGCAGCATCAAATGGAAGTCAGTCATCCATTAGTAGTCCTAGAGAACAGGTACTGTAGAACTGTGGACTCTTCGAAGCATCTGGCATCAAGCATATCATCCGAGTGCATGGTGTGATGTAAACCTCTAACTTGATTTATGAAGGGTTTCTTTGCTGCGTGGCTGTTTGGGTCCATCAAAGCAGATTTGGAGTTCCTTTTTAATGCTTGGGTGAATTAACGTTACTTTGAGTGTTCTGCATTTTGCCAAGTTGGGTTGTACTTTTTGATTTTCTTTTAAACTGAATGAGCTGAGACTGCTTGTCTAATTGTTGTGTCCTCGCTATTGAAAGCTAAATATACAATTTGGTGGATTTAGATTGGTTACTAGGCAAACTTTTGTGGAATAACTTAATTATTTAGTGTATTTCACAGAAACAAAATACAGTTTTGCACAAAAAGCTTGCAAGTTGCAACTTATTATTGCTTCTATTAATGAAAAGATATACTATAGCACTGACATATAGGACAACGTTTGTGCGTGTATGGATTACGTTCCCTTTAATCATAACAGTTGGTACAGCTGCAGTCTGATTTAATCAAATGTGCCTTCACAAAATCTTTAACAAGCTAAATATGCAGACAGATATTTGGAACAGCTCTCAATTGTACTGCATCACACCTGATATTTTGAGCATTTAAACACAATGTTTAGTATAGCTCTCACACAATTTTGCAAGTGCCCAGTAAGTGTATGCTACTAGAGGGGTGTCACTTATCACCAACTTGATAACAGATATTCACTAAAGCAGAGATTCACATAATCTCACAGCATTGTGTTGTCTGACTAAAATAGACTCCGCTGTGGCCTGACTGTCAACTCAAAGGCACATTACATTATTATATTTCTGCATACATCAAGGTAATTGGTTGGTGGCTTTAATAACTTACATATTCTTACACAGTTATTTTTAATTTAATTTAGTATTTCATTGTAATAGAATATTAGTTAGATATCACAGGTGTCAAACTCAAGCCCAGTGGCCAGATCTGGTCCGTCACATCATTTTGTCTTTTCTTACTAAAAGTATTCAACTTTCTATTTTGACAGAAACAAATACATGTACTGCAAGCAATTTCATATATTTTAAACTTGATCTAATATTGCATTTCAAAAATGTTTGTCGTTAAAATGAAAATAAGTTCTTAAATACCGTCTTCACTCATGATTTTAAAGCAAGTTGTCCATCAAATTGTGCACTGTTAAAATGAATTTTACGGTGGAAAACTGGTGGCTCAGTCGCTAAAATTTAATTGTGAATAAACAAAACTGGTATTGTCTTTCCATTTACAGTAATGCACA
Organism: Entelurus aequoreus; assembly: GCF_033978785.1. NCBI lineage: Eukaryota > Metazoa > Chordata > Actinopteri > Syngnathiformes > Syngnathidae > Entelurus > Entelurus aequoreus. The sequence goes on along the minus strand of NC_084739.1, from coordinate 26,132,054 downwards.
GTAAATACAACAACCAAAACTATGGTACTGTTTTTCCATTTTCCATTTTTATACTGTAAAAAAAAACAGCATACATTTTACGGTAACATTTTGGCAACTGAGCTGTCAGTTTTTATACTGTATAATCTACATATGTTTAACGTACGCAAAAATATATAACTAGTGAATAATTGTGTAGTAATATTGTGAGGCAATTTATATTTCTATAATATTTACTGTTATAATGAAAATTTGTTTGACACTCCTACTGTACATACGAACTCCTATAGTGTATCATACAGGTTTGCCTATTAGGTCGATCGTGAGCTACCAGTTGATAGCGAAAGGTGTTTCACTTGCTCGCCAGCCAGGCATTAAAAAAAATATACCTAAAAATTTGTGATCATCAGTCTTCACTTTGACGTCGCATTCATCACTTGATTGAAATTTACGGTACCCAAGGATATTGTGAGATGGCGCTAACTGTTGCAAGCTTAGTATGAAAAAAAAAAAAAGAACAGCAGGAACGTGTGGAACATTTTTTTATTTCAACAGACTCTCTGGCGGTACCTGCTGTCAAAAGGGTACACACCAACCGCACAGTTCCTGTCTTCACAATAAAAGTGCCGCTCCATCATGCCTGTGCTAACAAAATAAGGGTCTCAGAAAACTAATCGATTATAAATGGGTTATACTTGTATAGCGCTTTTCTACCTTCAAGGTACTCAAAGCGCTTTGACAGTATTTCCACATTCACCCATACACACACACATTCACACACTGATGACGGGAGCTGCCATGCAAGGCGCTAACCAGCACCCATCAGGAGCAAGGGTGAAGTGTCTTGCCCAAGGACACAACGGACGTGACTAGGATGGTAGAAGGTGGGGATTGAACCCCAGTAACCAGCAACCCTCCGATTGCTGGCACGGCCACTCTACCAACTTCGCCACCGGATCTACTAAGGCAGTTTTACATTTATTTTAGTTTCACTATATAAGGGTTTATCACTTGCAACTTAAAAAAACAGTGCATTTGTAATAAGAAACAGTAAAATAATTCCCACATTTGTTAAATTAATGGAAATTTGCGCTAAACTGGAACATAATTGCCCTAAAACAGAGGGGCTGGTCGGATCTCTTGGTGAGGTGGCTCACTGCAGTCAGCCAAGTTTTCTAACTGCCTGCATTACTTTATTTACAATAAATAAATCGATTATTGACGTTTGCTAATCCATTTTATAATCATCTATGTCCGAATTGAGATGCATCTAAAAATCGATTATTTCCCCCACCTCCAGCCGTGCCCATACTTTTTCATACATTATCATCATTATGTAACATTTAAAAGTGTACTTCACATAAAATGCTGTTCTCTTCAACACAATATTTAGCGTTAGCACATTTCTGCACTCTAATTAACACCAACTGGTTTGATGCAACATCCCTTAATGTTTAATGGCAGAATGCACATACTGTATCGGGTTTGTCATAAACTGGCATTGTGCGTGTACAAGTGTGCGTGTAGTGCTTGAGCATGAGCCTTTTGGTCTACTACAAGCAGTGTTGTGTGGCATCATGGAATGACCAGCTGTTTGTCTGCAAGTTCTGCAGCTTGTAACTATGTCATCCTACCCCTCGTCTCAGGCCTCAAGCCTCTGACCCACTCCTCTCAGATGCCCCACCCTCACCTCAGCCCACTGTCACACCTCAACCAGCTGGTCAACCCTTGACCCCTCCTTTTTGCATGCTACTCGACCAGGAGCTTCAGGAAGCCTTCAAGGAATGTGAGGAACAAATGGTCTCACTCAGTGTTCCTAAAGTCAAAGAGCCCATCAGCTCACAGTCTGAAAAGTCTAACGGAGAGGATAGGAAAACTGGGCAAGTAACTGTTAAAAAGTATGATGAGTCATCATCACAACCACAAGTTGAAGACCAGTCTGGACATAGCAACCTCATAAACAAAAATACACATGGAAACACTGAGACAACAGATAGGCATATGGATACAGTTGTGTTTAGTTTCAGGGACTACATACTTGGGGCTGAGAACCCTGAGACAGAGAGTGAAATAAAAACTGGGAGCCAGGATAAATATCCACAAACTAAAAAAGAAGAAACAATAAAAGAAGAGCAGCGGAAGCAAACAAGTCCAACTATTGATTTTGACACACCAGCAGTGACTGAGAATTCTGTATTTAGTAAGCAGGGACATAATTTAAGTGCTGATTTTAATGTAGTTTCTGAAGAAATTAGCTCAATAGATTGTAATAGACCGGCAATGGAGGAAGACACAGCTGCAAAAGTAGAACGTACAGACTTAAAAATGTGCAACATCAATCCCAGTGAGATTGATCGAAAGACAAACAATTCTATTCAAGAAGTATGTGAGTATAGTGAACCTTATTTTCAAGATAAAGCTGCAGTTGAGGAAATGCGTTTAGAACAACAAGCAGGTTTAAATACTTATGCTGAGGACGACATACAAACATCTTCTGTAAGAAGCGCACAGGGTGAGCCTGTGGACAATAAAAAGGCAAAAAAGAGAGACAAAAAGAAGCACAAGAAAAAGAAAAAAGCAGAGAAGAACAACGAAACTGAAGCGGAGACCAGGACGGCCAGACAAGCTGAAAATGAATTACAGGCCTTCCATCTTATAAATACAGGGAATCTCAGTGCGCATTCAGTGACAGACACAGACACTATGACGTGTGGAGCACAGCCTAATGATGACTTTTGGTGCAAGGAAAAACCAAACACCTCCCAATCATCTTCTCCTAACCAGCAGGACTTAACTTGTTCATCCCTATTTAACCATGTTCCCACACACTTGAATACGTTCGATAACCAAAGTATAACAGATGCTCAATGTGGCAAAAATAACAGCATGCAAAATATACAAAATCTAACACATGTTCAAACTACAGCTGATGTTTCAGATAATGAATTAGATACACAAGCACATGAGAATAATGTTACCACTAAAGCACAGATACACAGACTGGACAGCTCGTTTTCCAGTATCCGAGTTTGTGTGGGAGAGAGTTTCGCTGAGAGGACCATTGAAGATGCTTTAGTGGAGGCAGCTGCGTTGCCACTAACAACACCCACGATGCGAGAAGTGATAAAAAGTGAGGGAGAAACCGTGAGCTATGAATCATTAGAGGGAGTAGCTACTGAGCCCATTGCAACCATCGGAAAAGGAGAGAGAGATCCAGAAGGGAACGGAGAGAGAAAAAGGTTCCTGGATAGTACCTCTCAGCGCTCTGCTGTCTGTGGCTCATTTGGCCTCTCAAACAAAGACACACAGGCTGTGAGTGAAGAAAGCAAAATGCCACACACTTCTGCTGAGAGTTGTGCTAAAGGACGGAGAGAGACGAGCAATGCAGAAGCAGATATCTCTCCAGCGGAAGAGGGCGACAAAGAAAAGGAGACACTCTGGATGGAAAGCAATTTTGATTATTCACCCCATGGGATATTTGCTGGTGCTGATCATCTGAATGATAGTGCTGCAGGCGTGGAGGGAGGAGTGGCAGAGTGCAGTTTATTCAGCCCTCCGGAGGGGGCTGCTAGAGGGGCGTCGGCCGCTGAGACAGAGATGCGTCCTCCCACCGATGTTGCCGAGTCATGTCTGAAGTCACTGTGCAGGGGCGAAACGGTCATTTCTGCCACAGAGAGCCTGTGCACTGAGGAGGAGCTTACTGCAGCATTTTCACTTTTATCACCTCGCAGGGAACAAAGCAATAAAGCAAGCGGAGAAAGCGTCCAACACAATCTGAATACAGAGGAGCCACTTACTTTGGGATTCTCTCGTGAAGAGTCAGCCACCACTGAGACTTCACTTACTTCAGAAAGCAACAATCAACAGGTGCATCCTGAAACAACTGAGAAAGCAAGCAAGACTCAAGAAGAGGCTCAGAACCAAACCAACAGTGTGGTTCAGAGTGAGGGTAAGTCTGCATGTGATAAAAGTGAAGGAAGGAATAGAGTTCGCTTTGCAGACGACGTGAAAGAAGATCAAAGTGCCACTGTAGAGGTGAGAAACATGTCAATGCCAGTACTGGGATGTGCTTCGTTGCCTCCATTGATAGTACATGAAAGTTTGCATCATCCTGTTGCTGAGGCCAGCTACATTTTCCAAGACTACTTCAGCTTAAAGAAGCCAGAAATCTGCACTGAGGCAACATCTACCAAGAATGATGCACCTAATCATAGCTCAGGAGATACACCAAAGCCGGAGAAGACTATTATTGACTTAGATGTAGAAGATAGCACCAAGAATGCTGAAATGCATCCAACAAGTGAAAACAGCTTAAAATCCCCTCAAAGACTAACTGGAAACAATCTTACTAATACAGAACATGGTGGCCTTCATGAAAAAACCATAGTGCTAACAGAACCAGCAAAAAACACAGAGGAGCCCATAGAAGTCGCCAAGAATGAAGTAGAATTTGATGAACCATCTAAGGAGTCCTCTGGACAAAGTAAGACGACAACAGAGCACCTAGAACCAGAGATGTTGATTGGTGACCATCAAGAACCAGACAATTTAACCAAGTCAATTGTTGAGCACCCAAACAAAAATCCTGATCAGGTGTCAACAAAACAGGAGGAGGTGAGGGAAAAGTGTGAGCTTAATATGGACAGCATAGAACCACACAAACTTGATATGCCTGAGGAGATAAAAAGTGACGGGTGTATGGTCGATGAAATAGAATGTTCAAGTTGTGTGCCTGCAGCCAGCAATGTTTCCTGTAAGCCTATAGATTATGTATTTACTGAGTCACCTGACATACAGCTCTCAACCGAGACGGATGGCAATTCAAATGCTGAAACTGGGGTGTTGAGCTGTTCAGTCCCTCCTCAGACAAAGCCCAGGGATCTCAGCTGTCAGCCTCCACCCGAGATTGATAAACTACCCACTCATGCACTATCTAGCATAGATCCAATTGAATCTAGGATAGACCGAAAGTCTGAGGCACCTGTTCAACTAATAAGGGATGAGTCAGAAATATCAGAGGTGGCAGCCCCTGAGCAGTCAATTCCTGTTAGTAAGCAATGTGCCAGTAATCCTCTGTTGATGCTGCAGCCGACCGGCCCAATGTTGAGTCACTTGGAGGTGGTCGATGGATGTGATGTTACGCTTCCTGACTGTGACGATAGCTTGGTCAATAAGACATATACCGGTATGTATTCGGCAAAGGATAAGGAACACAGAGAAAATAATGGTGGAGCAGAAAAAAACGGTTTGACACAGGCGAATAGAAAGGATGCTGTTGAGTTTATCACCTCTTTGACAGCTGATGATAAAATTACAATTTTACAAGAGGAAAAACAACCTCCTGGAGCTGAATGTGTACTGGCAAATGATGTAATGATCCAAGATAAAGTAGACCGCACCCTCATCTCTAACAAGCCTTGTAATACAATTGAACTGTGCGGTATCAAAGAGAAACAGAACATGGCTAACCAAACTTCTGTGTCACTCTGTGAGAAAGATCAGCAGCATGATAATGGAAAGAAAAAAGAAGAGAGCGGCAAACTGCAGACCGGCAATGCGATGACAAAACAGAGTAAAGCGTCAAATAAAGATGCTGAACAGGAAACAGGAAAGTGTGAACTTGGTGATATTTCCAACCAGACTTTAACAGAAGAAAAGGAGCGTAAGGACAACAACGACACATCAATGGGTTCCTTTTCAAACATTGAAATTAGCAATTTGGCTAAAAAAGAGAAGCAACAGGAGCAAAGTTTGGGATCCAAGTATTCAACGGATGGAATGACAGGTAGTGGTGTGGACACATTTGAAGAGGAAGGAAAGGCAAATAGCCAAAGTAAACCGATTCAAGCGCCTGCTTTTGTAATTCCAGAGCTTGTAAAAGGAAACAAAGGGTCTTTTGAGACAACGGAAGGGCAATATTTGTTAAGTGGTGACAACAATACCACTCAGGAAGTGGTAGCTCTGGCAAAAGTTGAGAAGAAGGAAGCACAGGTAATTCTAGGTGTTGACAAGATTGATGATTCTGGAGGCACTACTGGACAAAATAGTTTAGAGCAAACAGAAACACCCTTACAGCAAGAGGTGAGTAATAATAAAAACTCTGGTTTGGGAATACAGGGGGCAGGACCAGATTTAATGCATGACAATGAATTGCTGAATTGTGTGGATAGTGAAGGTCAGCCAGAAAGCAACCAATCAGATTCTTCTGCGGACCTACAGGAAAACCATTTGGCCTTTATAGAAAGCACTCTTTCTGTTGATTCTTTATCAGAGGATTGTGCCATTTTACCTTTAGGTTTTTCTGTTTTGACTAAAGTTGTGACTAATAGTGATGGTATTTATACCGACTCATGTCTAAGTGCCAACCAGGATGACAAGATGCTTGACAAAATATGCAGTGCAGTAGAAAAGCATCACAGTGCTGCTCAGGCTGTGAAAACCCACAAGAGTGAAACTGAAGGGTGTAAAATACCGGATACAGTATGTGAGTCTCTTGAGCCGCAATGCTCCAATAAAAGCTCAGCCACACAAAATGGTCCAGTAGCACAAAAGGCCATAAACGGACCTCATGTAGATGAGACTGCAAGAGGAAACAATGCAGCTTTAGATGAAGAAAATGATGGTTTCCAGGCAGTGGGCAGTAGGGAGATAAAAGTAATAGACAATAAAGCAATCGACAAAGATGAGGTTATGAAAGACAAAGACCCAGGATCAATTGATGTTTCAGAACAGTCTGAAAACATCACCGAAAATGCGTCTTGCCACTCTAATAGCAACATTGCTCTTTTGAAAAATATGGAAAATGACACAATTATCCAGCCACAACCCACCAAAGCCACAGATACACCCAGCCAAGAAGATGTTACATCGGTCTCTCAGGCAGACTTTTCCCATTCTGACAAACTTCATGATCACATCTCCCTGCCAAATCCACCAACTGAGGTGATACAAACCCCAGCCTGCAAGTCTGGGTCTTTACATGTGTCAGAGAACTCTCCTTTTGGACTCACGGCACAAGAACCAGATACAAACTGGATACACGCTCTAAGAGAAGCTGCTTCTGACCCTCAGACTGAACAAGAGAGAACATACATAAGGTAAACACAAGAGCATGAGGGGGCATTTAAATGTGTTCATGTATTTTTACTAAAGAAGCAAAATGACTTTACAAGAGATGTAGCAGCTTGAAAAAAAACTGCTAAACTAACTTCAGTTATGTTTAAAGGAATTATGAATTGAGTTTTAGTTCTGATGGTGAGAGAGTAAACAAAAGTTACAGTATATGCATTTCATGGGTTAACCTTGTGACGATAATATTTTTAATTATCATCTACTCAAGACAATCGTACAGCGAACTGAGAATATAGGCTCACTGCTCACAATATAGTCCAGTACAAGCGTTACATCAAAACCTCTGTTCCTACAAAGATAATATTGCTACCATGTATGTTATTATACGGTATGTTTAGAAATATGAACTGTTATAAACAGCTGTTAACATCCCTGCTAACTACAATTACAATGATACACTTATTGTTAAATAACTATAACAGTTAAAGGGAGACTATGATGAATTGTGTCTTGTGTAATGTTGGATACTCATGGTAAATAATGCTAAGGTGTCAAAGCATGAGGTAATGTATTTTGGTTTGTATGCCTCTGTTTACGGGGTTTTGCAGTCTGGTGGACATACTCATTTAGACATTAAATCAAGCTCTCAGCCAAAGTTTCAGGCCATTAGTAAACACAAAATGGTAAGAAAAATAATAATTTTCATCTAAACGTGTCATGTGCATAATATCACCAATGTGCTACATGCAGTGACATAAATGCGGCAGGAAACTGATTTTTTAAAATGCACTCTCTGAATCAATTGGCGAGTGTGCGGGTATACCTAATGTACCCTAACCAGGTGAATGTATGTAATGTTTACAAAGTTTATTTTTGACCATGTCTGAAAAAGAATAGTGGCGATGACTTCGAGATGTATATTGAAACAAAGAACATTTTCAAAAATAAATTAGGATTGCTTTTGGAGAGGAAAGAGTGTGATTTAATTTGCAATCTGCATGGGAACGTTTCCACAATCAGAACATTTTCCAGACAGACTCAAAACAGGTTATACAAGTGACTGGAGCCAAATTTACACCAACGCATATCCAATACTGGTAAATATTATCTCGTAAACAAGGGTAGTGTTTTTAAATGTAAATTAATATTCATCATAGGTCCCGTTTAATATTAAATGACCATTATTGCAATTGTTAAGCCACACATTTTTTGATATTGAAGATATATTGGTGCAATGTGTACCTAATGAAATGACTACTTTTTGGGTGCATTGAACTTTTCAACAATAAAGAACCACTGGAAAAATACAGATTATACATTATATATTACATAGACAAATGTCTTTAAAACTATTGCCAAGTACTTTAAAGTTGTTAGTGTGGCTTCACTTGTTTGTAGTCCTCCAGTGACACCATGTCGAACCCTTGTTTAGAGTGTTGTTGAAGAGAGCGGCTCACAATGAATATGAATGAGGAGGTAAGCACACTGCTGCACTTTGTGTTGACTGGAGCAGTGCAGCTTGGGGCAGATGTTGAGGCCTACTGGAAGTAATGCAGCCCTTTATATTGAAAAGATGACATCAGCTGCGACATCGCTCCACAACTAGAATGGGGCTTTTTCCCCCCACTCTTTCATGCAACACACACGGTTTGACATTGCGCACCAACACACTCACGCACACTCACTTTTATATATGGCACTTGTTAAAAACACAGAAACAGACTGCTCTACCTTGACAAACACAAACATTTGTTATTTGTCAGTCGTTTCTTTTACATGTGGTGCAAATCGAAACTATTCTCCCAACACTCCCTTCTTCTCTCACATTGTTTCCTCAGACCCCTCCCTTCTCTGGAGTCTCCTCAACAGGAGTTTGTCACTCCGACTGAGGAGGTAGCTGCTCCTCTGGGACCAGAGCTGATCACTCAGGAAAATACAGCCATCAACACGCTACATCCTGACGTAGATCTTGCAGAACCTCATAAACTTCACGAGCAGACACAGGAGCCGAGAGAAATAAAAGAGGAGCCCCCTGAAGAGCATCCAGTGCCAGAAAGTAGCCCAGAAATTGCTGTGCATCAAGCCGAGCCTGAAGAACCAGCAAAAATCAAAGATGAGGTCATACAGCTCTCTGAATCAACAGCGAAGGAGCTATCTGATGAAATTGAGAGGACAACTGAGCATCTAGAATCAGAGAAGACAAACGCTGAGCATCCAGAGGATAAACCTGAAAAAAACCCAACTGCAGAAACCCCAGAAACAGCCCAAGATCCTAGTGAGGTGCTACAGGAAAGTGGGTAAGTGTAAAAACATTCAAACCTACTATAAATGTGTTGAAAACTGAAATATCTCAAACTGACCACAAAACCAACAGCTTTCATTCATAGCAGCAAAAGATGTATACCTGATGTATCATTTGTGGTTGTCAGTGGCAAGAGATCTCAAGTAAGAATAAACAGGGGAGTCCTGCTTCCATTTAAGGCCTTTAGATCCTGAAAGTAGATGGGAAGTCACTTTTTTGTAACCTTTACCTAAGGAACCAGTTATATAAAGGGATATAAGTAAATAACGTAGATGTCCTACAATGTTTTAAGGCCTAATAGTTTTAAAAGTTAAAATCCTGTGGACTTTTTCTGCACAGTGGCACATGTCCTGCATTTGAAGACAGATAACCAAGATAATTCAGAAATATATTTATCTGCTGCTTGTTTAATTTAGGATTGTTTAATGAAACCCAAATAATGTGACGATGCATCACCATCCCAACAGTTGCATTTTTTGTTTCAATGACTCTGGCTTCTCTGATAACAGCAGCCGCGTGACATGCCAGAGTAGCACTTGTTGCCTATCAGTCACACAGCACATGTGTCCTGTCCCTGCTGCTGCCAGGGACATAAATATTGGGTCTGGGCAGACATTGTAAGTTACTGTTGGTATGATCAATAGATAAGGCATCACCTGTATTAATATATTTGACTTCAAGGTTTATGTAAATGAAACAATAGGGCACATAGTGTTATTTAAAAAAAACATTTTTTTTTGCATTTAAGATAATTTTTTGCAGACACAATGAGTGTTACCTCAAATTAAGAGTGCCCCAACTTAAGTGTGTTTTGACATATAAGGTGTCTCTCGGCTAATTGTTATACTTTAAGTTGCAAACAAAAATGTGTCTTGAAAGGATCCCCGCCATTCGTTAGTGTAGCAAATGTCACTGTGAACCCTGTAAGATCTGCACTAAACATCTGGTCTTACTCGTGAGCACTAGAGATCGACATCCATTTGTTTTTCTATCATGGAAAGGAAGAAAGTGAGTTTGAAGGACAGTGCTGAGAAGAAACAATGGATGATATTCATTAAATTAAAGAAAGAAATCATCAATATGACAGAGCGTATAGTCGACATGGTGAAGCACTTTGAGCGTATCACCGCTAGTCTGCACCATACTGAAGCAGAATGACCAGATAACACCAGCCAAGGATGTTAAAATAATATCTTAAAGACGAACGTAAATCCATGAAAATGTGGAGAGGCTGCTGCAAACAGAGAAACATCTGAAAGGAGAAATCGAAAAAGTACACTCTCCAAAGTAAATGCTGTACATTATTTTTAAACTACTACTCTAGTTGTTAGTAGTACATTTTTACACAATATTTCTAATATAAAAGTTAGTTAGTTAGTTTTTCTTATAGTGTATGTTAAAAATGTGTTGTTTTGGGGCGGCAATCACCAATTGATTTCAATTAATTTAAATGGGAGAAGTTGATTTGAGATACAAGTGTTTGGAGTTAACAGATGCATCACAGAATTAAGCTCATAACTCGAGGTACTACTGTAACATGAATCATTAGGAATACATCGTAAAGTTTTACAAATAATGTAGAAAGCAAGAATGATTAATAGAACTGCCTTGATTCTTAAAATCACGTTTTGTTGGCCACTTGCTGCTAGGCAGAATTTAAAGGGCCAATGAACACAAAAAAGTCAGATTGTTTTTCTTTGAATGACAACCTGATAGTCGTTTCCTTGCGTCTTAGGCATAGATAAAGGGAGCAATAATAAGATAAACATGTTGCCTTTTTGTTAGCATTGTTATTAGTATTAGCAACTTCTTTTTGACAGTTGGCAACAGATTGACACATTACTGCCACCTGCAGGACCTAAGTTGAACGAGAAGTGCCCACATGTACTGTACAGTGTTAGGGTCCCCAACATTGCCTGCAAAAGCCCAAAAGGCAAAACAAAATGTGCTTTTGTATTTTCATAGCCATTCAATCAACACAGCCACCTTGTCATATTTTACCACAAAGTTGTGGAAATGGCTAATAATTTACCAGTGACACAACACATTGCTATTCTTTGGTTGAAAAAATAGCAAATGTGTGATCTGTTAAAGTCCATATTCAAACGTTTGTGCCTCATGATTTTGAAAACATTTCTATCCATGCATCTATTCTACAAAACACAATTTTTGTTAAAGTACATATCTCAGAGTTAAAACAAGGTGAAAAGCATAATTTCACTCCTGAATCTCTACTCTGTATTAAATATTTCATATTCAAAATTGACCCCTACAGTCCTAATTCACAGAGCCTGTGAGTGTTTACCCCGCCCTTAACAGGCATGTATTTCCAAGCCTGTACAGCTTCAGTGGCTCCTCTGGTACTCCCAAAGTAATTTGCACGGAGCAGACAGTTGAACAAAAGCCAGAGTTGAGACAAACAGCACGGGCTGTGTGCTGAGCGTGCATGACTGACTCCTGTTGTGAAAAAAGTGACGGGGGAAGACTTAGACACACTTTGCGGCGAGCCTCTGGTGTTTCGGATTTCCAGCGAGAATTCTTCAGAAGCGTTTCCTTCGCTTAGATAACCCTAAAGTTTGGACAACCTCATGGCGGAAATTTGGGTGAGTTAGTTTGAGAGTTGTGTGCGTGTGTGTGTGTATATACTGTGTCCATGTCTAAGTACGTCCAGGTGGACATAGCAGATGGTAACCATTGCACTTTGCTGACCTCACCAGATGGTAGGAGTAGAGGGGACACAAGGTGATAAAGACTGGCAATGACACACACGTACAACATTCTTTATTCTCCTCACCTGTTTTAAATGCCAAAATCTCTCATGTTGCTGCCTTTTCAAAAAAATCCAATTGACGCGGCTTCCTTCGAGCATCCTGCCACTAACTTTGGTGGTTTATGGCACAGACGATAGTGTTTTTATGTAAGATTAGTCTCATCCATGTGTGAGGAGTGAGAAGGAAGTATTTCTAGAAACCACACGGAACTGTAAATAGACTGGTTGTCATGGCAATCGTGGATGCATATGCTTCAGATGGCACAAGTGAAGTGGATAATCTCATGGCAGTGATGTATTCCACCCGACAAAAACCACAAGGCTTTAGATCCTCTTTGAATTACAGCATTGATAATACGGTGTGTTTTTGAATTATCCTTGACAAAGCGACTTTAAAAAGATGTTGCTTTTTTTTGAGCCACTTTCCAGAAACCAACTGTGCCAAAGAGGTCTGACAGTCTCCAGAAGAGTCCTAAAAAAGTTCAATTGTATGTTTAAAGTGTGTCACTGAAAAGAAGCACATCGTTTCTCTCTTTTTGTCACGCTGATTAGAAGTAGCCAGTTGCTATAAATATTATTTACACTGAAAGAAATCACAGACACTGCCCCAGTCTATTTTGCTACACCTGCATTGTTTTTGTCTGACTTTGGAGCCACCAGTGTATTGGATGACACTTTGTTATGACTTTCATTCTATTTCCAGAATGCATTTGGTCAGTTGGCCAGATATGACACACAGCATATGGCTTTGATAAAAAAGGGTCTCATGAGAAGCACGTGGCCAAATTGAAATTAAGATATGTATATAATTGTAGGAGTAGTTGTAGAAATAGTTACCAAGCAATATTGTTTTGATGACTCTTAGTTTGCAGGATTATGCAAAAACATTGGAGAATTGTCCCTGTTTTCAAATGTGGATAACAGTGCGGTAGAGGAAATTGTTTGTCTTTACCTTGTTTACTCGTCCCAGGATGAAAACAGTAGAGTGTTACAAGTTCTTTAGGCATCAAATCCAATCCAACTTTATTTGTAGACCACTTTAAGAATAACCAAAGTGGGCCAAAGTGCTGTATAAAATAATGAGTATAGAGACATAATAAAAGTAAATAAAAGCAACAAAAACCCACCAAAAAGTATTGCCTTTGGTGAGATACATCTGAAAAACACCTAAAATAAAATTGGGACATAGGTAAAAAGAATAGCCAGAAGAAACCAAAATAAAAACTGATAAAATGAAATTAATAAAATACAAAGCTAAAACCAAATAAAAATACTATAATTTTTTATACACTTTAAATTATTTTCATCGAAATCATCTACATCACAATAGAAGCAAGAGTCAAAAATATTATGCCCATTTTTGGTAGACTACAAATATTAAAAAACAAAAACAATATTGTATTATCTACTGTATTTATTTTTTAGATATTTTTTTGTATGCACTTAATATTACTTTATTATTAATGTCTGTCTCTTTTTTAGTTTGAACACAAATAAAAAAATATTTAATAAATACGGCATATCAAAAATAAAGAATTAGCTCATGTGATCAATCACAAAAAAATCAAATCTTAAGTAGAGGTTTTACTAAATAGTCTGTCTTAGCTGATGCTCCATTACTCAAAACATGCTTTAGTTTTGCAAGCTCCTCGAATATTTTTAGAGCTGAGCAGGAGACATATCCCAAGTGGTTAACAGCTGCATGGGCGTCCATCTCATTGCCTGTCAGATTAGCGGGCACCCCTCTTGATAAGATGAAACTGGACCAGGGCCAAATCCACTCCCCCAGGTGGCCAATGACGAATAAGTCTTGACACCCTCAAGCAGGCTGGCTGTTCTAAGCATTTAAACTTGACATGGAAACATGGACTATGAACGTGTAGGGAGACTTTCAACTGCATGCGGTTCTAATCCAAAACCACGCTTGAGATGGTGGGAGCAATCTTGTTAGTCATCAGGTCAATATTAGGTTCACGCAACGTCACACAACTGCATTCGGATTAGTTGCTTTCACATGTAGAGGAGATGTCTATTGATGTTCTGTGCCCCCCTCACCTTGCAGCCCCCCCTTACTAAACACACTGCTTTCTCCCTGACTTCACCTAGACATCACCCCCAGCCTGTTCCTCTTCCTGACCTCTCCACTCTTACTTCTGCAACCCCCGAGAAGACACCGCCTGCATCTCCGCGCCTTCCTCTTTCTGCTCACTCTATTGCCCAGAGTGAGGATCCCTGCCCACCCTCTGCACCTCCTTGCCGCCTTCTTCTAAGGTATGAGTTCTTCCTGAAACTGTCCCTTGCTTCATTCCCATTGCTTTTCTCATTATGATATACACAGCATTTGTTTGTGTTGTGCTATGTGAGCTATAGACTATAGTCATGCCTCTTCTCTCAAATAGTTACTAGTGTTAGTAGTCCTTTTAGCTTGCTTGATGAAAATTGCAGATACTCTTACTCAATTCCATTACAGGACAAATTAAGCCATTGAATGGACATCTGGCACACTAATCTACTTTACAAGTGTTGAGCAGCCCTTTGTTGTGTTTTGTGGATTTATTTACTTGGTTGCAATATTTAATCATTTGGACTACGCTATCGTCACTCTCCACAATTTGGTGCTCTTAACCGCTATCATCACTTTTTCTTATTTTTATGTGCAACCCAAGGCGGGTTATGTTATGTGATTACTGTGATCTTTTTTTCTTGGTGTGCAATTCGGATTTTAGTGTTTTTTTATTTGTATCTTTTATCTATACATATTAGTGTGCAATATGTAGTATTTATTAAAATGTTTTAACTTCCGTTACTGTATGTAAAAACCTGCACTGCATCAATGTGATTTCCTCATTGTAAGATAAGTAAATAAATAAAGTCTATCCTATCCTATAACTCAGTGGTCCCCAACCACCGGGCCGCGGCCCGGTACCGGTCCGCAGACAGATTTGTACCGGGCCGCACAAGAAATAAAAAATAAATTAAAATTTTTTTTTTTATTAAATCAACATAAAAAACACAATATATACATTGTACATCAATATAGATCAATAAAGTCTGCAGGGATACAGTCCGTAAGCACACCTGATTGTATTTCTTTAGGAAAATAAAAAATAAATAAAAAATACATATATCCCCCCCACCCGGTCCGTGGGACAAATTTTCAAGCGTTGACCGGTCCGCAGCTACAAAAAGGTTGGGGACCACTGCTATAACTAAACCAGAGGTGTCCAAAGTTTGGCTTGGGGGTTATTGCGGCCCCCAGCTAATTTTTTATTGGTCCATGACACCATCTGCAGACAAAATAAACACGAAAAAAACCCCAACAAAAAAAAGAAGAAAAAAAAAAAGAAAAATTAAACAAGACCAATTTCCCCCAGAAATGGGACCTGAAAACTCAAATGGGCATTGACTTTGTGAACTACATTTTTTTCTATGGCAGGGGTGTCAAACGTATGGCCAGCGGGCTGGCTCAGGCCCGCGAACAGGTTTTATCCAGCCCGCGGGATGAGTTTGCTAAGTATAATAATGAGCCAAAATGTTTTGAATGAAAGAAACTGCTGTTCTAAATGGATCCACTAGATGTCGCAATAGCAATTCTTTGTATCTTTGTAGATTATGCTACATATGTAAAAAAATAAACCACAGCGCACCAGTCGAGGAAAATGAGCAAACTACGTAAATAACATCCTGTAATTTCATTTTGATATTTTTTTATCTTCATAGATTGAAAATTAACACAAATGATTTGACTGATGAACATTATCACATATTTTATTCATAAAGTATAAATAATGACAAATAAAGATAGAATACTATTAATCGTAACATGTAAGTGTAAAAAAACCCAACAACAACATGAATTTTTAAACAAGAAAACAATCTGAAGTTGTCTTTATTTTTAAGTTATTGTGCCGTGATTTTACGAGTCCAGCCCACTTGGGAGTAGATTCTTCTCCATGTGGCCCCAATCTCAAATGAGTTCGACACCCCTGTTCTATGGTGTTTCATGAACATTTGTAGACATTTCTTGTAAGCAGTGGTGGGCCGTCAGGGTCAGCAAGGCCTGCTGGCTTAACATAAATCATGATCATAAATTGATAAATGTTAATTTTATTTACTTTCCCTGAGTATACAAAAGTTTTCATATTATTCTTTCCGTGTCCTATTAGGCTCCAGTGTTGCTCAGAAATCAGCTAGTTTATTGTCAGGGCTGTATCAATCTGCCTAGGCCTTCTGAATCATCAATGCGGTGGTTTGTGTAGGGTTATGGTGGTGAATTTGTGTCTTTATTATGAAAGCTTTTTTCGACACGGAATTTATGTGAAATAATTTTTGGCGTTTGAACTTTGTGAACTACATTTTTTTTTCATCAAATTATGCTGATAATGTAATTGGGAAAAAAAATCAATCAGTGTATGAAAATTCATTGTATAACAATTCAGTGTGTAAAAAAATCATTGTCAAAAAATTCAGTGTATGAAAATTCAATGTAAAAACATTCAGTGTTTAAAAATTCAATGTATAAAGAATTCAGTACATAGTACACACATCAATAGGGACTGGATGTCGGCTGTAACGGCTGACCTCCTAATTTTAACTACACAGTAGACACTCTGGGGGCCTTATACGCATGTTGGGGTTGAGGTTGGGGTTCGGGAGTACGGCGCGCCCCTCATTGCCTCCTCGGCCGGCACGGGCTGCGGAGACTGCTGTCTGGTGGCCTGCCATTCCCGGGCGGAGACCTCGCTGAGTGTGCGGGGCTTTTATTTATTTATTATTTTTTATTTTATTTTGTTTTTATTCATTTATTTATTTATTTTTTGTGTGGTGTCACGTGGGTTTCGCTTCCTGTTGGGCGGGGTCCGTGCCTGTGTGGTCCGGCCTTGCGCTGTGGGGTATGTGTTGGTGACTTGATGCGGTCGCAGCGCTGCCCTCTTGTCTGGTGTGGGTGCTGTGTCTCGGTTGTTTGGGTGGTGGTGTGTTTGTGCGGGTTTGCGAGTTAGTACGTGTCATGATATGCAGTTAAACTGACTGTGATACACAATGTCACCAGCATTGATTGATTGATTGAAACTTTTATTAGTAGATTGCACAGTACAGTACATATTCCGTACAATTGACCACTAAATGGTAACACCCGAATAAGTTTTTTTTTTGTTTAAGTCGGGGTCCACGTTAATCAATTCATGGTAATGGTGCTGGATATATAGTTGTTTGGATGCATTCATGGAGGGAGGAATACATGTTTGAGCATAAGGTCATTGTTCACAAGACCAAGATTGGTCATTAATAGATTAACCAAACACTACGGTAACTATAGGAAGTGCTGCTTCATGCAGACAAAGGACGAGTCGGTGGGCGGGGCAGCGACAAGCCTGAGACATTGATGTAATATCACTGTTCTGCAGAACAGTGATTATTACAAAACCTAAAAAGTGAAGTTGGCACGTTATGTAAATTGTAAATTAAAACTGAATACAATGATTTTCAAATCCTTTTCAACCTATATTCAAATGAATACATTGCAAAGACAAGATACTTAACGTTCAAACTGGTAAAATGTGTTATTTTTTGCAAATATTAGCTCATTCTGAATTTGATGCCTGCAACATGATTAAAAAAAGCTGGCACAAGTGGCAAAAAAGACTGAGAAAGTTGAGGAATGCATATCAAACACTTATTTGGAACATCCCACAGGTGGACAGGCTAATTGGGAACGAGTGGATGTCATGATTGGGTATAAAAGCAGCTTCCATGAAATGAGCAGTCATTCACAAACAAGAATGGGGCGAGGGTCAACACTTTGTGAAAACATGCGTGAGCAAATTGTCGAACAGTTTAAGAACAACATTTCTCAACGAGCTATTGCAAGGAATTTAGGGATTTCACCATCTACGGTCCGTAATATCATCAAAAGGTTCAGAGAATCTAGAGAAACCACTGCACGTAAGCTGCAAAGCTCGTGACCTTCGATCCCTCAGGCGGTACTGCATGAAAAACCGACATCAGTGTGTAAAGGATATAACCACATGGGCTCAGCAACATTTCAGAAAACCACTGTCAGTAACTATAGTTTGTCGCTACATCTGTAAATGCAAATCAAAACTCTACTATGCAAAGCGAAAGCCATTTATCAACAACACCCAAAAACGCCGCCGGCTTCGCTGGGCTCAAGCTCATCTAAGATGGACTGATACAAAGTGTTCTGAGGTCTGACGAGTCCACATTTCAAATTGTTTTTGGAAACATTGGACGTCGTGTCCTCCGGACCAAAGAGGTAAAGAACCATCCGGACTGTTATAGGCGCAAAGTTCAAAAGCCAGCATCTGTGATGGTCCATCCATCCATTTTCTACCGCTTGTCCCTTTTTGATGTCGCGGGGGGTGCTGGAACCTATCTCAGCTGTGATGGTATGGGGGTGTATTAGTGCCCAAGGCATGGGTAACTTACACGTCTGTGAAGGAACCAATAATACTGAAAGGTACATACAGGTTTTGGAGCAACATATGTTGCCATCCAAGCAACGTCTTTTTTATGGACGCCCCTGCTTATTTCAGGAAGACAAGGCCAAGCTACATTCTGCACGTGTTACAACAGCGTGGCTTCGTAGTAAAAGAGTGCGGGTACTAGACTGGCCTGCCTGTAGTCCAGACCTGTCTCCCATTGAAAATGTGTGACGCATTATGAAGCCTAAAATACCACAACAGAGACCCCGGACTGTTGAACAAATTAAGCTGTACACCAAGAAAGAATGGGCAAAAATTCCACCTGAAAAGCTTAAAAAATTGGGTCTCCTCAGTTCCCAAACGTTTACTGAGTGTTGTTAAAAGGAAAGGCCATGTAACACAGTGGTAAATAATGCCCCTGTGCTAAGTTTTTTGCAATGTGTTGCTGCCATTAAATTCTAAGTTAATGATTATTTGCAATAAAAAAAATAGTTTCTCAGTTCGAACATTAAATATCTTGTCTTTGCAGTGTATTCAATTGAATATAAGTTGAAAATGATATGAAAATCATTGTATTATGGTTTTATTTAAGATTTACACAACGTGCCAACTTCACTGGTTTTGTGTTTTGTAATAATCAACAGTGATATTCCATCGATGTCTCAGACTTGTCGCTGCCCCGCCCACTGCCTTGTACTTTGTCTGTATGAAGCAGCGCTTCCTATGGTTACCATAGTGTTTGGTTAATCTATTAATGACCAAACTTTGTCTTGTGAACAAGGAGCTTATGCTCAAACATTTATTCCTCCCTCCATGTATGCATCCAAACATCTATATATCCAGCACCATCTGCTGGTCACATTGTGTATCACAGTCAGTTTAACTGCATATCATGACTTAACTCAAAATCGTATGTCACTCGAAAGTGCAGATTTTAACCATTAATGAACTGCTTTTTTCAATTGTTTAGCAAGACCCTTTTAACGTGACTTCAAACTTGACACCTCATTGGCTGGTTCTGAGATAGGATTGATTGCTTTAGCCAGAAGTGACTCTTGCTTTTTGAAGCAGCAAATTTTTCGACACTGGATTTTTATATATTGATTTTTTTACCCTGAATTTTTATACACTGAATTTCTGTAAAAAAATTGTGTAAAAAAATAAATAAAAAAAGCTTTCGTAATAAAGACACTAATTAACCTCCATTGGTGTAGGTTAACAGAGAACATTAAGATGATAGACGGTTGCGATAGCCAATCAGATTACGAGTTGTTGACAGGAGACCTCCCTAGATTGCCACACATTGACCTGTTGAACAAGACATTGTCTGCTGTGATTGGTTACTCACTTGTGACTCATAATTGAATGTCCAATCACAAGCTGTGAGTTGTGAAAGCAGGAAGTGCAAATCAACAGAGCTACCGTAATTTCCGGACTATAAGCCGCACCTGACTATAAGCCGCACCAGCTAAATTTAGGGGAAAATACAGATTGCTCCATATGTAAGCCGCACCCGACTATAAGCCGCAGGGTTTTGATGTGTAATTACCGTAGTATATAGAGGTTCCTGCTACCACGGAGGGGATTGTCGGGACAGAGATGACTGTTTGGGAACGCAAAGCGTCCCATTTATTAACAATAAATCTTTCAATCATTCAATCAAACTTTCACATCTTTGACATGGCGAACAGCATTCGTGCAGAGTACAAATAATACAACGGTGAAAAGTAATACAAAGTGCTCGCCTGTACGTTATCAAAATAACCAGCCTACCGGTATATGAAAAGTCAGTCTTTAATCATTGTGTCATCGTCTTCCTCCTGCGTACTAAAACCACCGAAATCCTCTTCGTCGGTGTCGGAGAAGAACAGGCCGTAAATAAGCCGCACCCTTGTATAAGCCGCAGGGACCAGAACGAGGGGAAAAAGTAGCGGCTTATAGTCCGGAAATTACGGTATATGGGATCCACACTTGGCGAGCAGAGAAATCTAAAATCTGCTCTATTCTTTCACCCAAGGTGGCCGAAGGAGAGCAAACGGTTGATTAGGTTGCAGATAGACTTGCAAGGTCATTTTCAAGAGAAGCTAGATTTTGTGAGACAATGTCAGCTGAGCTTGCCAACCTGTCCCAGCCGGTGAGAGGGTTTGTCCGCCACCTTCGAACCAATCAAACAACTATGAGTGGTACCCCTGGTTAATGGCTTCTGATGAGTGCTGCAAATTGTGAGTTTAAATATTTAATGTGTCTATTTTTCATGTTTTAATGTTTTTGAAATTATTTTTTATTTTGACAGTACCATGTCAGTACGGATGTGTTTTAATTGCTGATGTGGGTTTATTGATTTTTTAATGTGTTGGAAAATATCCCATATGTACACTATCGAGGTGATTCAATGCCCAGTTGTGCGCAAGTGTCTTACTCTATAATGTTTCTCCAGCTGTGGTCATGTGGTGACATAAATTATGGTATTATGAGATTTATTTATTATAGTCGGACTAAGTAGGACATCACTGAAGGCCTAGGTGTGAAATGCACAGCCCGCAATTGCTTGCAAGATATGTCAAGATTTTGAGTGTGCTAAAGCCGTTGTAATAATGATACTAATATTATTAATAATAATAATAATAATAAGAATGTATTAAACTACACTGTGTTGTTTTTTGATACGTTTCGATGTATGTATGGACCGCCCGGATGTCGAGACGGCAGGCAAGTGCAGAAAGGAAACGCAGGTAACACAAAAACAAAAATGTGCAGCTGGGAAGTGCACAAATGGAAAACAGTCGTATGACGCGTAAAGCAAGCAAAGGTACAACGTTGAGGTACAAAGCACACTGATCCAGTCCTGAAAAGCATCCTGATTGGCAGCCTGGCACAGGTGACGGAGCCAGCACTCAAACCAGAGGAGTGGTAGCAAATGGAGGCAAACTATACAAAATACAAGTAATTGTCATGTGGGATCATGATATGCAGCATGTTTATGTTCAAACACATACCAATTGTTTTTTTATTGTGTTTAAAGCCAGCAAGGCCGTGTTGTTGAACTTTGAAAATGATAGCGCAAAACTGTGACGTCATCAGAAGAGTACAAGTTTCCGTTTGAGCTGTGTACACGTATACGCTGAGCGGAGAGTTTTGGAACTCTTCAGCTTGGCTAGCGTTTGCAAAGTCAGAATTTATAACGACAAAAGTTTGCGTTTTCATGTGAACAAGAGCCCTAAACGCAAAGATAAGTATGCCTTTATTAAGTATCCGTGTATACAGGTATATGGACATGGCCTCACTTTCATTTCTTCTGTTTTTGCTGTGACCCCATTCTCTATATATATACTGTATTTATTTTTATTTTTATTTTTAGATATTCTGCTATTCCTGACATAATGGTATAGCTTCATGGATATGCTTGTTCTTTTTTCTACAATTTCAAAATGCTGTTGAAATAGTTTATTATCTTGGTTGCTTGACATGTGGGTTATTTGTAAGTCTTCTGTACTGTAAATGTTATTTTGTTATTGTTACTAACCTATAGTAAGAAGGCTAGACATAGCATTATTTGAAATGCAACACAGTTTAATTTAAAATGCATCCAGTCTACAGAGGTTAGATTGTATTTACTGCATTCCTGTTATCATTCTCTTTGTGCAGCTGGTGGTGAGCTTGATTCTACTTGAGGCCTGTCATAAATCTTTCAGGAAAAACGCAGCCATTGCTGTATTTCTCATGGCCTAAGTGCATTTAAATTGGTATCGCTTCTTCCAGTTTGCATTCCAGGCAAACTTGCAAGGCTCAAGAAGGTATAAGTAATTCACGTTTAGAGCATTGTACATGCAGCACATGCTTTGTTGCATGCTTTGAACATGGGTTTGGCAGTGTCAATCAATATATTTGGTGTCCATGTGACTAGACTGCATTTACCTTTCCCCTCTGGCTGTTAAAAATCGACCATTTGGTCCATTTGAGGGCAGAATCACATTATTATTCCCTGGAAACACCCATTAATGGATGGTTTACATGAAACCCCCATCTTTTTAAAGAAACATCTGGCTTTAGATGAACACTGCATGGCTTTGCTGCACTGTGGAACTGAAGCTCTTCAGTTTCTTTCATTTGTCATTTACATCACATGTATTCATCTCGACTATTATGATTTCACGTGCTACAGGGGGTATTTTTTTGTTGTAGTTAGCCCTCATTCATAGATTTCCCATGCGTGAACAATAGATTGTTCTCCTCATATTTCAGTTTGCTAGTCTTTCTTCCTCATTCCTTCTCAGACAATCAATAGGAACTTGTCCCTGCTCTTATTTCACCCCATAGGACTCATGCTATACAGAAGATGTCTAAAAAAAAAGACAAATTAGGTGTACACAATATCAATACTGGTCCTTCTAATGCCACTTGAGTGCTGTTGTGAGGGTGTTGGGGTATGAATATTTGGGGTTTTAGCACCAGCCGCTAGACTAGATCTGACCAATCTAAGTCTATGAGCAGTAACTACTGAGACCTACTCGGATGAGAGGGGAAACATCTGCTAAGACAAACCGAACAGTCCAGTTGCGATCGATTGAACGCCCTGAGAGCAGAATGACCTGGATGAATGACAACATCCATAGACGTAAGAAGACAAAAACTCTCGACATACAATATAATATGTACCCCACTGTTCATATTTAGCGACGCAACCCAACGATATGTGAGGGTTTCACCGATTTCTCTAACCCACTTAACCACGCTAGTTTAATGTGAATAAAAAACTGCATAAAGAAAACACTCCTGGCCATGCACTAAAAAATATAAAGCCCCAACATGTTATCGTCAATGTGGGCAAAAGGAACACTTCGCCTAAGCATGGGTACAATAAAGACCTGAATTCTATTTCTTCTAAACAGTTTTCTGAGAGAAAAAAAGTTTTCTATATCAGTGGTTCTCAAACATATTCCCGTCAAGGAGGACCCACAAAATGTATATTTGGCCACACACTCCCACCCCATATTTTGTTCCAGGGACTCCCCAATATTTGAGTTAAAACGTTTGCTTGTGGAAGAATATGTGTGTGTGTGTGTGTGTGTGTGTGTGTGTGTGTGTGTGTGTGTGTGTGTGTGTGTGTGTGTGTGTGTGTGTGTGTGTGTGTGTGTGTGGGTGCGTGCGTGCGTGCGTGCGTGCGTGCGTGCGTGCGTGCGTGCGTGCGTGCGTGCGTGCGTGCGTGCGTGCGTGCGTGCGTGCGTGCGTGCGTGCGTGCGTGTGCACACGCCCTTACATGTTGCGGCTAATAGTATTCTATCTTTACCTGTAGTTATTTATACTTTCTGTATAAATTATGTGATAATGTTCATCAGTTAACTCATTGGTGTTAATTTTCAATCTATCAAGATAAAAAAAAGTATATTAAAATCAAAATACAGGATGTTATTTATGTTTAATATTTTTCTTCGACTGGTGCATATCATGTGGTTTATTTTTTTTTTTTACATATGTGGCATAATCTACAAAGATACAAAGAATTGCTCTTGCGATATCTAGTGGACATATTTAGAACAGCGGTTTCTTTCATTCAAAGATTTCGGCTTATTTTTATACTTAGCAAACTCATCCCGCGGGCCGGATAAAACCTGTTCGCGGGCCAGACGTTTGACACCCCTGCTCTATGACTTAAGCGCCAGACTTCTTCTGTTTGTTTGATATTGTCATTACTGCCACAAGTGGTGGAAAAGTGTATTGCAACTAAGTACAGCCACGGCCCATACGGGACTACAGCTGAGAAACAGATATTTTTTTGCGGCCCTCTAGGGAACATTTGCAGCCCAACAATGGTTAAGAAACACTGCACTAAAGTGTTCCTATATCTTGTACTAAAAAATATGTCATTGAATGATTGCTAATCAGGGCTCTCTATCTTAGTGGATGTTTAAAACAATATATATCTTAGTACATGCTGGTACTAAGCTACTGACAGAAGGGAGAGGCGTAGACGTCTAAAACTATAACGAGGTCAGAGTTGAATGACACGCCACTACTATTCTTTCAGTCTTTTGTTTACCTCCAACATCACAGTCGTTGGTTACACGGAGTGCTGAAAGCTGTCATTGTCTGAAAAAGAGGCATAACGATCCATTTTTCCATGTAACTGCTCGGTAATAAATGTGGATGCAGATAGGACAAAGGTAGGAATTCTTTAGAATAGTGGAATGGGGACACTGTCTCTGTGTTTGGGGTTCTATTGTTTGACTCCCTCGTCTAGAAAATGCTGCTTGTCTTTTTAAAGACACAGGCGGGTAGCGCTGAGGGGGATGTTTGGATGGGGGAGGAGGCAGGGTGTGCAGCATCACTGCTCAGCCGTATCCAAACAGAGAGGAGGTACCTCATACACCTCATACCAGGCGACAAGAAAGCAGGATTATTGTTGCATCTATTTGGATTATCCATCCTTGTACATTTTGCCTTCATGCCTTCATTCTCCAGATGAACGAAACGGAATAAGAGGAACATGTCCATTGTGCAAGCGCAGAGGATGCGGGATGCTATATTCATAAAGTGATGAACATTTAATAACCCACGGATTTAATGCGAGGACGTGGTTATTCTCTGCAGTGCAACGTTAGAAGCTTGCGCTCGCCTTCTTTGGTACAGGATAACAGCTGAAGGAAAAAGGAGTTTTGAAAGGGAGCAGGTGGATGTGGATGGTAGCTGAAGTGCATGTGGTGGGGGGCGGTTGGGAGCCGAGGTAGCTGAGAATGGGAGCCAACGAATCCTTGGAGCAAGGACAGACCTCATTTCCTACTCAAGAACACATGTAAGTGTCCGTTTAAATGATTTCCTGTTATATACTTGAATACAACCCTTAAATATTACCTTGAAAAAGTAAAACAGGCAAAATAGCAGCTTGAGCTCTGCTGTCATGTGTACGGTTTGAATCAGCCTTCCATGCAGAAATAATCCGAATGGTGAGTTTTTTTTTTGTTTTTTTTGCACACAGCGTAGTGGAGAAGTAATTTCATATTGTCATTTACCTTCTATTTCTTGCAAATGAATAATTGAGAGCTGTTTATTTTGTAGTGAAGTACCCCGCTGTAGCCGTCAGAGCATGTGGTCTTTGTTGTCGTAATGTTGTTGTGGTGTAAATGAAGGCATGTGAGTACATGCGCAGGCACGTGCGAGCACTGTACTGGATCACTGTGCCGTTTCATTTATGTCATATACTGGAAGCCAGATGGAGTCAATGAGTTCAACCTGGTGGTGGGATGTTTGGCTGGGTTAAGGGCGACATCATTGTCATGCTGGGAGCAGGAGCCAGTGTTAAAATGGAGCACCGTGTGCAGCAAAATGACTGGATGAGAGAGTTAGAGACAGGCCAAGAGTGCTCCACTTTGTTTTATTTATAGCTCAGACATACAGCTGCACCAGGGAGCGAGGACCTGTGTGTGTGTGTGTGTGTGTGTGTGTGGCGAGATGAGTGAGATTGGAGACGGCGTGGCGAAGTTGGTAGAGTGGCTGTGCCAGCAATCGGAGTGTTGCTGGTTACTGGGGTTCACCTTCTACCTTCCTAGTCACGTCCGTTGTGTCCTTGGGCAAGACACTTCACCCTTTGCCTCTGATGGCTGCTGGTTAGCGCCTTGCATGGCAGCTCCCGCCATCAGTGTGTGAATGTGTGTGTGAATGGGTAAATGTGGAAATACTGTCAAAGCGCTTTGAGTACCTTGAAGGTAGAAAAGCGCTATACAAGTATAACCCATTTATCATTTATTTATCATGTTATTAATGTAGAAATAATGTTTTTTGTACAAGGATTTGGTGAAGCCTTATATTCAGACCTTGTTGCTCGCTAGAGTGAATTTTTCTATTACCGGTAGTGTGCGTAACATCACACTTTGTTTTACTATGCTCATTAGCTAATTGTTCGCCTTCAGAAAGCCACCAGTTAGTAAGACTGATGATTTGATGTGCTATCACTATCAAATGGCATATAACACAATTGTTTTCAATGCGCCATCTGTCTGCTCTCAATAATTTCAGATTGATCGAGATAGGTCATGTGATGATCTCATGCTTACATTTTGAAAGCCAGGCGTTCCTTCGTATTAGCATAGTGCAGAACACATGACACCTGTAAAGAACATTAATCGTAGCTTGTAAAAACAAAAGAGGCTGTTTTCCCAGAAAGTGCATGTCCCATGACATCACGCTTACCCATACAGCTCACTGAACAGGGTAATAACAATATAAGTGCTCCCTCTGCTGGTCATTATAGGTCAAACACATAATGATAATGACAAATACTGAAGACATAACCAGTAACTGTCTGTAAGTCTTGAGTATCATGCATTGCAATGTGAACTTTGTATATGTATGTATGTATATGTGTGTGTGTTTATGTATGTGTGTGTATATATGTATGTGTGTGTGTATATATATATATATATATATATATATATATATATATATATATATATATATATATATATATATATATATATATATATATATATATATATATATATATATATATATATATATATATATATATATATATATATATAATGTCCATGCATTTCTCACCTAGGCCTTCAGTGATGTCCGACTTAGTCCGACTTCACTTCTCAAAATACTGTAATTTATGTCACCACATGGACACGGCTGGAGACTCTATACAGCAGACCTGGGCATTCTGCGGCCCGCGGGCCGCATCCGGCCCTTTGTACGTCCCTGTCCGGCCCGCGTGAGGCCAATTATAAATTACAAAATACATTTAAAAAAGTATCTATTTCGAGTGTGCAATACAACAGTGCTGCTTTTGTTTTGAAAAGCGTTATTTGTATTACTTCCATGTGGACGTATGCTCGAGCGCGCAGATCACAAATACAAAATACATTTTAAAAAACATCTTTGTCGTGCGTGCAATACAACTGTGCTGCTTTTATTTTGAAAAGTGTTATATGTGCGTATGTCCTGTGAGGGAAGGCGCACAGCGGTTATCCCCGAGACGCTAAAAAGAGAAAAGTTGATGACGAATGGCGTGTTTTAAAAAAGACATGGACTGCCAAGTAAAGGTAAAGCCGTGTGCTTATTTGTGGTACACATGTTGCTGTGTTTAAAGAATATAGTGTAACGACCTGCTGAAGTAGATGTCTTCTTGAGTTGTGTAAATGAGAAGTGAGGAGACGTGCGTGTGGAAGGAACGAGATATGTTGAGCTGTGTTAGTATAGCATGCTCAATAAAAGTTTAAAAATTGCGTCAGACTTGCTGTGCACTTCTTCTGGACGCTACAATTGGTGTCAGAAGTAAAACTTTGCGCATACTGCGCTGCTTGTGTGCTACGTCATCGGGAGGTACGTGCCACGTGAGGAGCTCGCCGCAAAGAGAGAGACAGAGACATAGAGAGAGAGAGAGAGAGCGTTTACAGGTGCAGCCACGCTGCTTGCCACGGGGGGAATTCCGCCCTCAATGAAGACTCCCAGGTTTGATGGCAAGGCGAACTGGGAGGCATTTCATCCCACTTGTGACATCAATTGTAGCGTCCAGAAGAAGTGCACACCAAGTCTGACGTTCTTTTTAAACTTTTATTGAGCATGCTATACTAACACAGCTCAACTTATCTCGTTCTTTCCAAAAGGAAAACCAATCCTCACTCCTCATTTCCGCAACAGCAACGCTTCTTCCTTCTTCGCCAATCACCTTACAGACGTGCTACGTTCACAACAAAGAGGATGCAGGATGAAGTGACAGAAATTGAAATTTTTGTATTGTAATATACATCAGGAAGTGTTGTGTAAGAAAGTGTTAAAAATAAAACCATCAAAAGCCATCTGCTTTTGTATAAAGATAAGTTAGGTTAAATGACAATATTATTATTATTATCTATGTTACGGTATATCAAAAATAATTTGTGCAAAACTTAATTGAAATATTGTCGGTGTGGCCCTCCAGCAGTGCTCGGGTTGCTCATGCGGCCCCCGGTAAAAATTAATTGCCCACCCCTGCTATACAGAAACACACTTGCACACTACTGGCCATTGAATTCCCTCAACAGTGTACAAAACAATCT
Organism: Entelurus aequoreus; assembly: GCF_033978785.1. Lineage (NCBI taxonomy): Eukaryota > Metazoa > Chordata > Actinopteri > Syngnathiformes > Syngnathidae > Entelurus > Entelurus aequoreus. The sequence continues at coordinate 26,103,449 of NC_084739.1, read as the reverse complement.
ATTTTTCGACTCATTTAACATTCAATAAACCAGCTACAGCAATTAAAACCTATCTTACGTGGTACTGTCAAAATTACAATAATTGTATAAAACAAATGAAACATGAAAAAGTTAAGAAATAAAATATTTGAGCTCACAATTTGTAGCCCCCATTCGACGCCCTATAAGCCAGTGGTACCGCTCGTAGTAGTCGGTTGATTCGTGTGAAAGTCGCGGGAAAACCATTTCACCGCCGAGATAGCTTCCGGTGTCGGCCGACCTCGTCTCACAAGATGTAGTTTCTCTTAAGTATCTTTTTTGAAAATGGCCTTACAAAGAAAGAGAGCAACATGTTGATTAGGTGGCAGATATATATTTGCGAGTACAGGTGAGTTTTCTGTGGCTTTCTATGGCTCGTATGGCTCCGGTGCCACTTCCTGTTTTCGCAACTTGTGAGTCCAAGTGTGTATCCACTCAGAGCGTAAGGGCAGCTAGAAGGCCTTACTAACAACAACTCGTGATCTGATTGGCTATGGCAATTGTCTATCAGCCATATGTATCCATTCACTTACAGTGCACATGCGCCCGCATTGTTGATTCTGAAGGCCCCGGGCAGATTTGGTACAGCATGGCAACATAAGCTCGCTGCATTTTGATTGGATACAAATTCTTACGTATAGAATATGAATACTTTTAGATATTTAGGGAAAAAAAAAAAAAAATTATATATATATATATATATATATATATATGTATGTATGTATGTATGTATGTATGTATGTATGTATGTATGTATGTATGTATGTATGTATGTATGTATGTATGTATGTATGTATGTATCATACTTGCCAACCCTCCCGTTTTTAGCGGGAGAATCCCGGTATTCAGCGCCTCTCCCGACAACCTCCCGGCAGAGATTTTCTCCCGACAAACTCCCGGTATTCAGCCGGAGCTGGAGGCCACGCCCCCTCCAGCTCAATGCGGACCTGAGTGGGGACAGCCTGTTCTCACGTCCGCTTTCCCACAATATAAACAGCTTGCCTGCCCAATGATGTCATACCATCTACGGCTTTTAGAGAGTAGAGTGCACAACTGCGCACACAACAAGTAGACGAAGCAGAAGAACGAGGAAATTACAGACATGGCGACGCCGTCGACGAGCAAGATGAAGAAATACGCTTGCAAGTTCCAAAACGAATGGAAACAAGAATTTCAGTTCATCCAGGACAGTTCGAAGGGGAAGGTGTATGTTGCCTGTAAATTTTGTAGAACAGACTTCTCCATTGAACACGGTGGCCGAAATGATATACTCATCATGAACGGAGAAGTTAAACAGGACAATACTGCCATCTAATGGATAGCCACCGGAACACTGAAATTCAAGTATTTATTTTATTTATATGTAAATAAAATAAATATACATGTGTATATATATATATATATATAGCTAGAATTCACTGAAAGTCAAGTATTTCATATATATATATATATATATATATATATATATATATATATATATATATCCATCCATCCATCCATTTTCTACCGCTTATTCCCTTCGGGGTCGCGGGGGGCGCTGGAGCCTATCTCAGCTATATATATATATATATGAAATACTCGAGTTGGTGAATTCTAGCTGTAAATAACCACGCCCCCAACCACGCCCCCCGCCCACAACCACACACCCCACCCCCTACCCCCCACCTCCCGATATTGGAGGTCTCAAGGTTGGCAAGTATGGTATGTATCAGGGGCGTGCCGTCACTAGAGGCAGGGGAGGCGGGGCCTCACCTGCCGTCATGGAAAGAAAAAAAAAAAATATATATATATATATATTAAATTGTTATATGTATCCAGTGATTATACTAAAGTTATTTTCTATTTAACTTCACCAGTTTTAGATTATTTTTATTTTCACATTTGCCGTTCAAATACTGAGAAGAGACGGTGCGGTGATCAGCAGCCAGTTGAGGCACGTCACTGATTTGTGCCTCAACATGGATTGTGCGCAATGACTCGGCTAACTGCTGAGCTGCTGTGCAGTGAGACTGTATTGCTATATGAATTATATCAGCTAACTAAACTATGGCATAGTTTAGTTAGCTGAGGTATATAATGTACAGTGTATTTTGTCAAAAACTGTATGTGTGTAACGTATTTCTTGTGCTGAGCATTCATAAATCTGCTGCAAAAGACGTACTGGTTGAGGCTTGCAGTAATCCGGCCTCCTGGTGGTAGAGGGCGGTAGTGATCCCAGAGATCATTCCTCGGCCGCAGAAGAAAAAAGAAAAAAAGAAAATAGTTTGCAACTATTGTTTATTTCCTCTCGCCTGGACTTTTATTAAAAACATGGAGGATTACATATGTAAAATAAAACAGTTTTCTAAACTGGACTTTCAATCGAAGCAAGAGGTAATAATTAAAGGTATACCAACGCCGGAGCTAAAAGGTTTGCTTTTGACTTCGGGACAGAAGACCCGTTCTTTTCAAACGGCGTGGTACACACGCAAAGGCTGTCCAGCAAGAAAGGTAAGACCATAATAATTTTTTTATTAAATATGCATTTTTGTGTGCTACAGTTGTGTAAAGAATGCTGGTATGAGCTTTTAAACATAACCCGTTAACTGCTGCCAATCACATGGTGAATAAGATACTATTTAGGGTTTATATGTTTGTAAATCTGACTGTGATGATGCAGTGCCTCACCAGACATTAACCTCACCGCACGCCACTGGTATGTATGTATGTATGTATGTGTGTGTATATATATGTATGTATGTGCAGTATATGTTTGTGTGTGTGTGTGTGTATTATGCTGTATATATGTACACGAGTATTAATTTTAGGACAGTAAAGATAAGGGGGTGTATACATTTTTATAATCATCTTCATAAATATTAACACATTCAAGCTAACGCTTACTTCCCTAACATGTAGGGTCACTACATGGAAAGAAGCGCTCTCTTGATTTACAGAAATGTAGGAAGTCTTTACAAAGTTGTTACGTTCTGGACAAACACAGCTTGCAGCTTAACCCCAGAATGCAGAGACGGCAAGCAAAGAGCACATGATAATGTATTTAATGACAAAAACCAAAGAAACAGTGCAGCGGGGAAGTGCACATGAACCATAGGGAAAGCTATGTACGAATTGGGTAGAAACTAATGATCTTCAATGAGGACAGGGCTGGCATAGAAAGCATCCTGATTGGCAACCGGGAACAGGTGTTTCTTGATTGCTAATCAGGTACAGGTGAAGGGAAAATGGATTTGTTAAGTGACTGACAGACAGATGTGGTTTGGAAAGATTTTGAGTACTAGTCACTTGAGCTAATCAATTGTGAAGGGCTGTAGCAGGAAGCCATTCATTCTTTTCATCCTATTTCTCTTTGGAACAATGACGCAGCTTCCACCCTGCCACAAATCCGAGAGTAAAATACTGTATTGGATTTTCATTACTGATTCCCATAAGAATACCGTACTTCAGTTCTCCATCCATCGCTGTGAAAGCTGTTAAGGCTGTGTATGTTGGCCAGGGACTCTGTCTCATCTGTCTGTCTATGTCTCATCTGTCTGTCTAAAATGCAGCACCTCCCACCACAGAGCGTCTGTCTTTCAGGCAGGCCTTCTCCACTCTCAGCATTGGGTGCTGCTCTCTTTGTTTAGGTTAGCCCTTGTGCTCTGGAACACTGTTTACTCACAGACTGCCTTTCCCATCTATTTTCTCTCTCCATGTTTTGTCTGCTATCCTTCAACCAGACATTGCACAGCTTTTCTAAATACGTTTTCAGATTTTTCGAAAACAGGTCATTAGGATCCAACTATTATGTCTTTTGGATGATATGTATTCTATGTAAGCACATAACTTTGCTGAATTCAAATTTTTGATCAAATAGAAGATGCCCACCAACATAATACAATAAAATGCATTTTCATGAGATCAGGACAAAGAAAATGCAGCTGTCATCATTTTATATTAATATAATGTAACACATGCATATCCCAGAACTTTGCCAGGTTGGCTGTCCTACAATGCCTTCTAGTGTTTAAGTGTTCCCAGACTCAATTTTCACACAATAATGAAACATATGGCGGGGAGTCCAGTTACCATAGCAACATCAGTCATGTTGTCATGGGGAAAATGTCTTCTGTAAGAACATGAAGCATTAAAATGAGCTCCAATGCACTACAATTATTATTGTTTTATTTATTTCAGGTATTCTCCATTTCTTTAATCCATAAATGTACAATACATTCATAAATTATTTTCTGTAGTAATATTGCATTTGCTTTTTTTATATGTATTGTCCATTTGATAGTATTCACATACAGCGTACAGTGTATTGTAATGTAGTATCTGTCATTTATCATTATATATTTGATTCCATCATTTGCTTATTAGTATGATGTGTGGAGTCCCAGAATTCACTCTGGCATGTGTTGCCAATTTTTTAAATGTAATGTATTTAATGAATTGGTTCAAAAAGTGCTTGTGTATGAAAATGGACCTGGATGGGGAGGAAGTCGATGAAGAGAGGGAGGCTGAGAGAAGGGAGATAGTGCGCACAGTCTGCAGGCAGTAAGCCTCTGCAGTCTGTCTCATTTAGATTTGAAGCCATATTTTGCTCGTGACCGGTGACTATGGATGACAAAAATAACCGATAAGGAATAAGGAATTGATTGATGAGACTGATGAGCATCAGGAAGAAAGCTGAATTTTGAAAAGGGAGCAGTGAAAATAGAAGAGTCTTGTCTTGGAAGAGACTGTGGGCGTCTACCTGTGTGTCAGACACTAGCATTGTAGCTGCTGGCCGTTATGGCAGTGAGTGCGTGGCAGGCTCTGTCTCCACTGCAGTGGGCTCGCTGGGGCTGGGACAGTCTGCTGGGAGGGGCGGCAGTCAGTCCAGACTTGGATCCGGCATTTGGGTTCTTTGGGCGTCTGTCCTGGAGCTCAAGTCATGACAGCATGATTAAGACTGCAGGGGAGCTGGTCAGACAGAGGTGAGACAGGATGCAATGTGCTCACTATTGAAAAAGACACTGTTGATCATTAAGGCATCGATTCTAACATACAACTCATTTTTGTGCTGTGTCTGTTGCTGTGGAAGAACCAATTTAATTCAATTTGCTTTACATTGTTTTATTTTATATCAATACATCTTGTTGTCTCAAGTGGTGGTTTATACATACTTAGGTCTTCCTACTTAAAATTGTCACAGAAAGATATTCTCCCTGGTTTGTGGCGGAAACTCTATACCAAGGTGATGTCAGAATGATTCATAGCAGCCTTGACTAAGTACCCATCCTCCTGTCTTATGTTGTAGGAGTTCTGACTCTGATGGAGCATTCGAGACTCCTGAATCCACAACTCCAGTAAAGGCTCCCGCAGATCTACAGAGCCAATTACCAACTACTGATGACAAAGGTAAGTCTTTTTGGAAACTCGGCATCATGTCAGACACAGAACAGATCAAAGGTAATCCAGTTGCACCACCCAGTGGAATTAAGGAGAATATCGCTATGTCATGCTGCATCATCATGACACATGGGGGTTGGGATTTATTTTCTCTCCATCCAATTTATAGCTTGGTGGATTGACTGTGATTAGGAATTTTCTCCTGCTATGACTTACTTGTCCAACTGACATGATGCTCAAATGTGCATTGTGCCATTTAACTCCATAGATACTGTGATGGGATTTGGATTTTTTCTTCCAAATTATAGATTTGCATATTCCATTGTTAGCTACTCTGTTTACCCCCACTCCTCATAAATAGCATACACTACAAATCGTATATTGAGATTCAAAGTGAAACTGAAGGAAAGTTTGCTATCACACAAATGCAGTTCAACAGAATTGAGGGCTCTCATTTTCGTCCACCTGGACACAATATAATCAATGTTTTATATACAGTACACACTAAGTATATATGCAATGTAGCAACAGGCACATTCATAATAACATGTCATATTTATGTACTTTGGTAATTTTAAGCATACGGCAGCGCATTTATTTCACAGACACATCACAACGTTCGCTATTTCCTTCAACAACAACTAGCGCTAGGGATGTAAGGATATCAAAATCTTACGGTACGATATTATCACGGTATTAAGGCCACGGTATGATATTATTGTGGAATTGTCAAAAATAAAAAGACTTGGTAAAAATGCCATAATGTGTAAAATTAAATTGCAGGAATGTTTAGAATAAACACACTTACTGTAATTAAAGACAACCATAATTCTCAAATGTTGTAATCATATTTAATACTACAAACATGTATTTTTAAGTGCAAAGAACTGTGCGGAAACATTCACTGTTTCAAGCAAATATCTGACCATTTAACTTTTAATAATGTGAATACCTCAAAAATTATGTTTAGCTTCGTCGGCTTCAAATATCTTTACCGGGTGATGGTTTATCAAGTAGCTTCTCATATTTCCTGCGGTGTGCAGAGTGTGCAAAGATAACCGTTACGAAAAGACAAAGAAGAAATAATTCAGGGGTCCCCAAACTACGGCCCGTGGGCCGATTATAGCTTGCCAGCGTCCACAATTTGCCTCGCAGGACGTCCCAAGTGTAAAAAAATGTTTTTAATTTATTTTATATTAATTTATTTTTTTTTGATCTGTCTTGTCCAGCTGCTCAGGCAAATCATATTGTTGATGTAGATGCCCAAAACTGCTTTGCAGATTTACCTTCTTTCGCTGCCTTATTTGTATTTGACTTTAATAAATGTTTGGATATATTTAGTGTTTGGCACAGCCGTACCACAGCAGGAGGGTAGAGAAAGAGGAAGAAAACAAGAACGGGACAAGACAACAACAACAAGAACAAGAACAACAAAATATGTATACATAAATACACGCACATACAAATAGATAGCCCGGCTCCTAGCCAAATTCTTTTAACCCAATGTGGCCCCGGAGTCAAAAAGTTTGGGGACCCCTAAAATAAACAATAGCTTACCTACCGGCATAATCTCTCATCAAATGTTTTCTCCGGACACCACCAATGTAAAATTGCCAATATGGAAGGAGAAATTACTAAATATCTGGTATGCCTCGCAAAACTACATAATTGGTTGATCCGGAAACCCCCATTGGGTGTTCTCGTGTCGTGATGGAAACACCCAGGCCGCAGCTGGACCCTTTTCTGTCATTTAATTTGCACAACAAGTTGTTGCTAGGCAGAATTTTGTGTAGCATGATCATTTTTGCCCCAAAGCCTATTGAAGAAACTACGGCTAACAACAGCATGTCCGTCCAAAACAACACAATTAGCATTGTGAGTCTTACCTTTATTAGTACAAATTTATTTTGCAAGATTTGCTGTTCTGTAATAAATACAAAATGTATTGTAAGGAACAAATCCAGCAAAGTTGCAAAGTACAGTAATGCAATTCCAAGGCTTGGAAGTTGCCTTCACACTAATTCATAATTTATTTCAAACACATTAGCTGGAATCGAACAGCAAAATTAACATTTCCTTGGTGCTCTTCTGTTGATCTTTTACAGTCGAAGACAACTTAGTGAAGGATTCTTCATCTGGCTTGACTTCTGATCTGCTCTGCCATTCCACATCTACTGTTTTCGACGAGGACAGGCCAATTGCTGCCAGCGGCGCATACAACGTTGAACTTCTTGCCTCAGAGTCAACAAGTCAACTTCTGACGCGTTCCCTCAGCCTCCAGGGAGGAGAACTTGACACATCTGGCTTGTCGGATGGATCCGTAACAAAGGGCTTCCGTCCACATTCGGAATCCTTCAGCGTCGGCACAGAGAGTGCCCCGGGGACACTTCGCAGACCCAAAAAAGCCCGTCCTGGATCTGTGAAAAAGAAACCTCTCCTGAGACAGAACTCTAACCCGGAGAGGCCAAGTTCTACTAGTAGCACTCCAGAGCTTATTAAGCGAGTGAAGCCACAAACTGTTACTCAGGAGTTAGAAGAAGGTGACTCTCCTAGCACAAGTCCTACAGGAACCCTCAGGAACACTAGAAAGTGCTGTGTGGAAACCCCTCCTCCGCCTGTACCAGAAGAAAATAGTAACACAGAACCAGAGGGAAGCCTTGCAGCTCCTGCCTTACCTTTGTGGCAGGAGGAAAAAAATCTCCCTTCTAGTCCTCCTCTCAAAGAAGACGTCCCACTCCCTCCCAGTGCCTCCTACAAATGGGATCCAGATAATTTTGACAGCATAGACCCTTTCAAGACTGGAGGGAGTAAAATTGCCAATTCACCGGTTCTGGGTCGTAAAAGTCCTGCGTCTGCCCTAATTGCTTCCTTCCCAGAAATTCCTCCGATCGCTGCTGTGAGGCAACCTTCTCCTGCAGCTCCAACTGAAGAACCACCTTTCAACCCTGAAGAGCAGCCCATTGTACCCAAACGTGAGTCAGTGAGGCTGGAGTTTGATTACGCAGAGGAGAATAGCGAGGCATCCCACACAGTTTCTCCTCCACCTAAGAAAGTGGGTAAGAAGCCTGGTGTCAAGATGCCTCTGAGGAAGCCAAAGTTGGGGTTAAAGAAGGCTCATCCAGCCCAGATCGAACAACTGGACAACAACCTAAAACCAGCACATAATGGCAACGTGGAGGAAATCCCTATTTCCAAAAGTTCTTACAACTTTGAATCAGATAAGTGGGATGACCCAAATTTTAATCCGTTTTCAACAAAGACACACATTTCAAGCTCTCCCAAAGCAACCGAATCTTCTTTCAGTTTTGACCATGATAACTCCACAGACCCTTTTAAATCCTCCAACAAGATGGCTTGCTCTCCTCCCAAGGCCTCTGCCTCTTTTGATTTGTCATCTAATGAAGATGTGGAAAATGACAACGACAACATCGGGGAACTAGAAGATCAAAATCAGAACAAACCTGCCAAAAAAAAGAAGACTCCAATCAAATCGTAAGTTTGTTGTCGTCACATTCACTGGTCACTGTCCACTTTGGCAAATTAGGGAATGGGCATACCAAACAATCAATCAATTTTATTGTAAACTGTTTGTTGACGATTTGTGACCAGTGGAAGTTGAGGTAAAATAGAGTGCAACTAGTAGAGGTGCTGTTGACTTAGTCCAAGTGGTTTGTTGTTGATGAACAAAATGTCAGCTATGACATGACATTACAGTACAGTATTCTGCTCAACACTACATTGTCATTAAAGCAGGCGTTAAAAATAATAATAATGTGAATAATATTTATATAGTAATAATATCAATTACCTTCTAGAGTCATAAAGTTAACGTGATAATAACAGGTGAACTATAATTTTCTTAAAAGTTGCAAATTTTTTTGTTGCGTGATTAACACGCGCGCATCCTGTCTGACCCGTAGCGTGAAAAAATTTGGCTGTGTTCAGTTAATGTTGAGCCACAGGCGGGAAAAAATAGCGAACGGAAATGGACAAAGAAAAGCGTATATTATGGAAAGTCCAGGTCCAAAACCATGGCAAGTTGTTCCCCAGACAAAACAAGACTATTTTCACCCATCATCGCCAAGAGACGCATCATTGGACCAAATGCCCCCTGGAGCGCTTGCATTCAGAGGGGTGGACTATGGAGTTTCACTTCTGTGTTCAGATTACAGTTTACTGCATTGATAACAAAAACTGTGGATTGTTAGTATAACATGTTTTAGTAAGATGGGATACAAGCTCAACAGAAAGGAAAAACGGTGGGTAGGAAGTCTTGAGTCACTTCTTTATTGGAGACTGTCACATCATCAAAACATATCACTTCCACACACTTCCCGCTTCACAATAATAGCCGTACTTGTCACATTCAGTCTAACTACACTAACAAAATGAAAAATGTCTGACATTACGAGGATGCTTTGTGAAAGATGTTTTGTATTGGAATTTGTGAGTTTTTTTTTTACCTGAATAAATGCTAAAACATCAATTAAGGAATATAAACGAGGGCATTTTCTGGCAGGCTGAAATAAAGTGTATAATTTTTTTATAACATGTTCTTGTTGATAGTCCTCAATTACAGAATGTTTAGAAGGCTGAATATTACACTTTATTACGACATAGAGAAGGTTAAGACATTGTCATGCAGCGATAACAATACCATTAAGTCGTACAACACGCAATATACGGAATACCAGAAGTATTTATTCAGGTAGAAATATTACATCACATATTACAGTACCAAACATCAAGGACAATCAAACCATGATTGTAAAGTTCCACATTTTGTTATTGATGCACGAAACTGGTATCTGAACATGGAACTGGTATCTGAATGCAAGTGCTCCTACAGCAGGAATACAATTACTGTACTCTTACAAAATCTGGCAAGACACTAACACACCACAGGTAATTTCTTTACTGTCCTTAAAAGCGTGTTTATGTCATCCAAAGAGGTTCATTAGGTCTTCAAAAAATTATGCGATTTTGTTATTATAACGGTTCGAGGAAGGCAACAGTTGTGGCCGAAACCGTCAGGTACGGAAATACACACAGGTCTGGCTATAAGAATAACAAAATTGTGTTTGTCAGTTTTGTGTTGAACTGTTTAATATAGTATAATGTTTAAAAAACATTTAATTAAAGCAAACTAATTGTCCCAGTTATGGTATTAAAATCTTGAAAATTATCTTTCCAGGATACACTAATTAATGATGAAAAATTATATCTGTGATTAATCGTGATTAATTTAGGTTGAACAATGCGATTAATCACGGTTAAATATTTTAACCACTTGACAGCCTTATTGTTTTCCAAAATAGACCAAGGAATTCCGCGCTAATGCCTGTTCAAAACCTTTGTTTGTTGGTGTTTGTATGTGGTTACCTCTCTATTACGTCAGTGTCTTGTGTCTGTCTCTCTGTCACTTTGTGTATTCTCATATGTCACAGGAAGTCCCGAGGTCTGTCCACTCTATGTTGTTTGTTGTAAGTACAGGGACAATGCAAATATTCACCATGTTTTACCCTCACTCCCATCTAGATCCCTGTAAACCAGCATGTCCTTTTATTTTTAATTTATTTGTCATCACTTACACTTTAACTTTAATTTCCAAACACCTAATTTTATGACAAACTAATTATATTACTTCCAACCCATCTTTACAATATTACACTGAACAATTATACATACCTTTTTCTCTCAATAAAAAGTATTTCTTTCTGAACAAGTCAGTTTGAGACTCTAAATTTGATGGTGTCATGGTAAAATGTAAGTGGTTGGTTGTCTGTCTGACTGGTGACCAGTCCAGTCTGATCTAAAGTCAGCTGGGATAGGCTCTACCCTGATCAGGATAAGTAGATAGATAGATACTTTATTAATCTCCAAAGAGAAATTCACAGTGGTAGAAAACTAAAAAAAAATGCATGGAATTAATTGGAACTGCTAATACTATTACTCATTAAGAAATCACATCAATACTTATTTTTACAAAGTATTACAAAAAAAGTCTTAATTACAGAAGTTCTTATTCTCCGTTGTTGTATAAAATGAATTCTGCTGTTATAAAAAGGTTATTTTGAATAATCTATATTTTCTTTTTTCCTTGATTACTGTATTTCAAGTAGGCTACTATGCATTTTGTGTTTAACTATCAACTCAGAGGTACAGAACATCCTCTAATATCATGATACTAAAGTTTTTTTGTTGTTTTTACTCCACAATATTAGTGCCATCATTGGATAACCAACCCACTAAATTAACAAACATTTTTGTCCTATTGTGTTAGTAAAATGTAACATAACAAATCGTTACAAAATATGGTGGACTTGTAATGTTAAATTCTAATGTTGTCCACTGCTGTTCAGGCAAATTATAAACCTCCTTATATTTTGGAACTAACCTTATAAGGCTTATAAACAAAGCCTTAGTTTAGGCTAGCAAGTTAACTTGAATGTATGACTCGGATAATTAATGAGTTTTTTTTTCTTCTCAGTAACACTTTCAGGGTGAAGAGGTCCCCAAAGAAATCACCGTTGTCTGACCCCTCACAGGTACACTATTCCTTTGTACGGCTCTCACTCTCTTGAATCTATTTGTCTTAAACCGGTGTCTTTGTATTTTAGGATGCAGATGACCCCGCCTGTCTCCAGCCACAGGATGACCACGCAACTGACGAGGAGAAGCTGGCCTCCTCCACTAGTCACAAGTGGGCGGATTTGAACTCTGATCAGCAGGAATTTCCTCAACCATCTGATCTGACATCATTTGTTGAAAGCAGTCTTCAATCTGCAGGTGAGACATACTCCATCAACACATCTAATGGTATATTTGGGGCCTGATCTACTAAAGGATTGCATGTATTAAAACAGCTGCAAACTTGATAGTGCACGCAAAGCTGATCTACAAATCTTGTGCGATGAATATTGCATCTCTTAAATGAATAAAAGAAAGAACACAATTAATTTAGAGTGTCTGACTATGTATATGCAGAATATATGGTAATTATTAGAACACCCACAATACTGGGGGAAGTAGATGCAAATGTAATAATTTAACACTCTCAATGGGATTCATCAAGACAAAGTGTGGGCCGCTGTTTTGCGTCTATATTTAAATGTGCGTGCTAACTGGCAGTTATGCGTAAATGGCTGTGAAAAAAAGCAATCGTATAAAAAATATCAAACATATTGTCTATTAAGCAATGTCGTTTTATAATGTTCTTTAGCCGCTGTATGACTTAAAGGGAACACAATATGATTTTCCTCTACATTTAAAACACTTCCTTGTGGTCGACACAACATAAAATGGTGGATCGTTGGTCAACATTTTGCATTATCTTTTACAGACCGTTTTCTAGCTGCTTTTTGACTGTCTCTTCAGGATGGGCCGTTTCGTGGGCGGTCTTATTTACGTGGCACCACTTCGACAGTGTCTTCTCCCTGCCTTTTTTGTAGGTTTTTAGCGCTTCAATAGCGAGTCTACTGACTGATTTACAGTAAGTTAGAACTATACGCTACTTTATATTAGAAATGGCAACAGCGAAGGAGGAATGTGCATTTACAAGCCAGTCTGCCCCACAACAAGAGGCTAACAAAAAAGAAGCTTAGTGACTACAGCGTTGGACTGGATCATTATAAACACAGCAACATAACACGCAGCGCCTCCCGGAGCGCATTTTGGGCGTACCAAAGGTAGGTTCTATAGTCTAGGTTGCGCTTCACTATAGCCTTAAAAAGGTGTTACATATCAGATTTGTGTGCTGCATGCCAAAAACATGACACAACGCCACAGGTTGTGCCATATGATGCCATAAATGCAGAAATAAATGTGACAGCTGGTATACACGCAAAAACCTCATTTAAATAGGGCAGCCTGCACCATGTGTGCAATTGCTTTCAATTGTACACACAATCTTGGTAGAACGCCTGCAAACCGCCCATTGATAGTCCGTGCGATTTTATAGTTTGCTCATGCTATTTAGCACTTCTTATTTGGATCTTAATAGATCAGGCCTTGGATGTACAGTACTGTTGTGAATGATTTTGGTGATGTACATTGACCCAGTTCTTTATTACCCTTTGATGCTTTTGCTAGCTGCTGCCTTGCACATTCCATTTACTGTATGTTGGATATTAAAGAGAACCAGACAATCGTGTCAATTCTTCATCTGCATCTCAATCTGTTTTCTTTTGTGATTTCTGTGTCAGTGCAAGACTATGAAATAGAATACATGGAGAAGATTGGCTCGTCTTCTCCGGTGAGTATCTAAACAAGTTCCTATAGCAACAACAGTAGCAGGTTAGTGAACAAAATTAGGAATATTTTGTCAACTCACGTTCTGTTTCTTGTAGCCACTTTCTGTGAAGAAACCATCATTATACCTACAGTTGGACTCATTATCAGACACCTTAAAGGATGCACATGATCCTAACTCCCCCTGCACAGGGTACAAAGCACACTTATCATTTTTGCAAGTTTGCTCTGCATCTCAACAAACTTTTCCATACATTCAATCATATTCTTGATTATATTTTCCTTTCATTCTCTGTAGGAGTTTTGAGGAAATGGAGGCCAAGATAACAGCAGCCATGAAAACCCCCACACTGAGTTCCAGGCCTGGTCCTGAGGGTTCTTCCGGGGAAAAAGGCAGGAAACGGGAAATCGAAGCACTCAGCCGAACACAAAGCACAGAAAGAGATGAGCAGGTGTGTTAGAGTATATGACTGTATGGCAATCACATGATCATATATGTTTTCTATGTAAAACTGTCAAAGTCCTTTCATTGCCATTCAATGTGATTTTCATTACGCCGTGTCATTGTTTATTACAATAGGTAGACAATCACACTAATAGGTCCCCAGTAAGAACGGCAACTATATACAATATACAACTAGCTGATAGATAGAGTGAAGACGTTCTGCCGCTGAGTGCTTGCATTGCCGTGCTGACCCTCCCCTCCTACCTCCTACGCTCTGTGCCCACCCTGTCCTGGTCAACCACCACCCCTGTAGCTCAATAGCCAAGAAGCCCCCGCGGCAATCCCGGCCATGCCCCTGTTAGACAGGCTGTCTGAGTGTGACGACCCTGTGCAGTACCTGGAGCCTGACCTCGCTGAGACCAACCCTAATGCTTTCGCCCAAAAACTGCAGGTGTGTTAACAACCTGTTGAACTTTCATGGCTTGTGTTTTTTTGTTTTGTTCTACATCCTTTGCTTCGTGTGAGAGTTGCTGAATGAAATCTACACAGGACCAAGTGTGGTGTATGAGCAACTCAATTATTCTGTATTATGCTTTTCCTTTACTTTCTCATCCTCGGGCCGCACCCCCCTACGCCCCCAACTCCCTCAATTTGTGCGGCCCAGGAGGAGCTGGTGCTTGCTGCCCTGAGGATAGAGGCTCTGCGAGTAGCCAAAAACATCTCTAAGTGCCCCTCCCTCTCCAATGTAACCCCCCAGGTACTGCGCTGATTTAGCCTGCCCCTGCTGTAAGTGTGTGTTTGTGTATTCAGGACTGTAGAGCTGGTGCATGAGTGTCCCTCACCTTAAACCGCACCATTTTGAGTGAACTCATGGCCTTCTCAACATGGCGGCTGCACCACTGCATTGACAGCCCTGTCACCTAGAGTATATGAGTCCCCCTCATCTGAAATCTCTAACATGGCTTTAGACTTGCAGTAACCTCTTTCAGCTGGCCCTCCAAGGAACAAAGTGCTAATTCATCTTAGACCCCTTCCTTTATTTTGCATGTTGCCTGTTCATGAGAGACTTGAATGTGACTGGTAATGTCTGACCTAATATTCTGCCTCTGGTTTACATCTTGAGCGGTTACTGGTCACATTCTTGTTAAGTGTAACTAAAACCACTAACATAGTCTATTACAGGCCGCTCTCTTTATTATGAAATTATATACAGTGTATTATTCTATATTGTGGTGCGTTGCACATAGCTTCACTTTCTAAACGCCACTGTACACTTCGACTTTTACAGACATCATGTTGTCTTTGCAGTTGCGTGCTGTGCTGAACATGTTTGCCATGATACATTGAGGTATCAGATAAAGTAGTAATAATATCAGTTCTGACTACTTATTTATTTTTCTGATCGGAAAAATAAGATCAATATTTGAAGATAGAGTGGAGACCATTATTTGAGGCAAAAGGTATATACAGTGTTTAAGTTGTTCAACAGTACTATGATAGTACTGCACGTTCCATAACATGGGACACTTCTGGTCTGTCTACCAATCCATGTGTCAAGCAGTTGTCCCACACATTTTGCAGTCCCGCCTTAAGAAACCCAGCACGCGGCGATGGAACATCAACGGTTCACCTTTACTCAAAGTAAGAGGACCACCCAGCTGACCTCCTGTCCCTTAACACGTATTTTGCTCAGTCTTTAGATATTTTGACAGTAGTACATTTCATTTGTATCTCAGTACACTGGATCAGAAAGAAAAAGGCATGAAGAATTCATCCAAAAATAATTACAGTATGTATAAGTGCATACTTACAACAGTCCACTCAAATTGCCATGGTTTGTACTTTTTGAAATCATGATTTTAGCACTAAAAAAGGATTTCACTGTACATACAAAATAACCTATACACATGTAAGCTATTTCATTGTCAAAATGTATAAAAAGGTTTTTTTAATACTTCCAAAGACAGAAAACGGGCACAAGCATCATCTTTTCAAATAAAGATAATTAACATTTAGTCTCAGATATGTGCTGATGATGCTATAATTTTTTCACCTGGCATAAATAAGTAGCTATCAAAGCAAAATGTCAATACGTAACTATTAAAGGCTTTTCATTCAGAGTTCAAATAACTGTCCAAATACCAAGAGACTGCACTGTATCCCCTAGCTCCTGTAGACACTCCAGTGTCAGTAAGGACCACATTCATTGACTGTAGTTAGCTGTCTGTGAGGATGTTTAATTTGTTTGTTTGTTCCTGCAACTGTAGTTTACTAGTTGTGATGTGTCTCCCGGCGAGAACCCATAGAGCTCTTGTGTTCTATGACATAGTCTGTGTCCTTCATCATCATCATCATCATCATCATCTCCCTTGAATGTTTAGTGTCATTCAATATACCAGAAGTGGGGTTTTCCCAACTTGATATAAGAACTACGGATGTTCCAATCAGGGTTTTATGCTGTTTATTTTGATACCGATCATCCATGAGTGAGATTGGTCGATACCGATCAAATTTACTGATTGTACATTTTAAAATGTATTTATGGTGCATGCTATTGACAGTTTAACAATATCAACATAGTATTTAAACTAGTTCCTTTGCTTTATATGACATGATCAAAATAAAGTCAGGAGTACAAAACAACTAAAAGCAAAACTACCATCCACTAATTTAAATCATTTGGTTTTTGCCCTTAATGTCCTCCTGTGTCTATGGAATTATTCCATGTGTTTATAAAAATTAAACAAAAAAAATTATAAAAATGTTTTTAAAAAAAAGATTAATCACTTAAGTATCAATCATATACAGATACTACCTTTGATATCGACACCACCAATTCATGAATGAATCCACCCTCCTCTTACATGTTGTGTAGGCTATTTCTTGTGACAATGTTGACACACTAGCAGTTGCTGTTATATTATTCTCTCTAGAATTATATTTAGCTACGTGTTAATTTCTTATTAGTGTCTTACATTTTGTTGCACGGTGGATCCATCTAGACTTCCTAAAGTTTACTAAGCACTAATTTCTCAGCGTTTTTTTTTTTAAAGCTAGCTTAGCAGTTGGCTTAGCTATTAACATGCCTGCTCCTGGTTTGCTCATGTTTAGACTGATCTTCTGGCGATAGTGATATAATACTTGATAATGATACTTAACTTATTAAGAAATGCAGTTCATTTTCCGCAGTGGAATTCATTAGTATTAGCTTTGGGAAGTCCCTTCATGTATATACTGTATGAAGACATAATTAGCTGCTAGCCGCTTGTCAACTGGGGGACTATAAATAAACAGCGACAGCCAGAGGGGATCAGCGTTTGTGATTGGCATTAAAAGGCATCAATAGTAATCACATACTTCACAAAAATCAGCGGATGCTGATCGTTGTCCGATCGATTACCACATCCCTTGCAAAAACAATAGTTGAGTCACCTGTTGACCTTAACCTGGTATGTCATTTAATGTAGTATAAGGTGTTTGCCCTGTACAGTACTTTTCCTTGCATATGAGACACTTTTAAGTTTTGACTTGCCCCTTTCTATTACTGAAAAACATCCATCCATCCATAACATTATTCTTTATAAATGACGTTTCAAAATGTTGGCCTTTCCTTACCTTACACGGATTATTTCACTTATCTTCTGTCCGTGTATTAGTCGGTCTAAGTCATTGTGTTCCCTGTGGTCAGCCTCTTATCCGGCTGAATTAATAAATCCTGTTAGGCGACTATGGATATCTTAAAACGTTATCTTTATCTTACTTTGCAAGGTTCGGCTTTTATTTGCCTTTGCGTATGTAACACATCTATAAAAAAAATAGATCTTGTGGCGTTGGGTCTGATCTCTTGAAGTTTGCACAAAGCCAGCATTTAGTTTTTGTAAATTTGGCGAATTTCTTACAGTGTGCTTTAACATAGACCAACATGTTTGCCATGCTATCCAGTGTGCTTTGTCATCCCTGCAAGTATTGTATCTTCATCCCCCTTCTCCTTGCCTGGACCAGTTACAACAAAGCTATTCGCTCTCTAATCAGCCAATCACTTGGCTATATGAAGACTGCTTCATCCAATCATACTGCAGCTGACCAAGTCTTCAGGGAACACTGCTAGAGCCTGCCTCATTTACATATTGATTTTGCTGTGTGGTATGTGTGATACCTGTTGACGCTCCCTCCTAGTTTGGATCAGGTGTCCTGTTCAGGCCACATGTAGAGGTGTCTCACAGCCTATCTGGGATGTAACTGACAATGTTTCCTTTCCTCACCCTCCTCTCCTTTGGCTCCTGGAAGCAGCACAGAGATGTGTCTTCTCCATCGGAGAGTTCTGTGTCCAAGAATATGCTCTATGCCCGGACTGCCCCCAGCTACGTTGATGGAGAGAGTCCACATCTTCCCAAAGATTTGGACCACTCGCTGGGAATTGCAAGAGAAGAGGTACCTAAAATTATTCTCCACACCAACTACTAATGAAAATGTATTCATGATTTTTGATTTGACTTTTATTTGGGGGTTGAGTTGCCAAACTAAACACCTGATTTTGTGGTTAACAATTATAATATGACGACAAATAATGATTCATTAGTGGTTATTAGATTAACCCGAAACTTCAATAAACCTCGGAGGTCCCACGTTTTGGGAGTCCATCCATCCATCCATCTTCTTCCGCTTATCCGAGGTCGGGTCGCGGGGGCAGCAGCCTAAGCAGGGAAGCCCAGACTTTCCTCTCCCCAGCCACTTCGTCCAGCTCCTCCCGGGGGATCCCGAGGCATTCCCAGGCCAGCCGGGAGACATAGTCTTTGCAACGTGTCCTGGGTCTTCCCCGTGGCCTCCTACCGGTTGGACGTGCCCTAAACACCTCCCGAGGGAGGCGTTCGGGTGGCATCCTGACCAGATGCCCGAACCACCTCATCTGGCTCCTCTCGATGTGGAGGAGCAGCGGCTTTACTTTGAGCTCCCCCCGGATGGCAGAGCTTCTCACCCTATCTCTAAGGGAGAGCCCCGCCACCCGGCGGAGGAAACTCATTTCGGCCGCCTGTACCCGTGATCTTGTCCTTTCGGTCATAACCCAAAGCTCATGACCATAGGTGAGGATGGGAACGTAGATCGACCGGTAAATTGAGAGCTTTGCCTTCCGGCTCAGCTCCTTCTTCACCACAACGGATCGATACAGCGTCCGCATTACTGAAGACGCCGCACCGATCCGCCTGTCGACCTCACGATCCACTCTTCCCCCACTCGTGAACAAGACTCCTAGGTACTTGAACTCCTCCACTTGGGGCAGAGTCTCCTCCCCAACCCGGAGATGGCACTCCACCCTTTTTCGGGCGAGAACCATGGACTCGGACTTGGAGGTGCTGATTTTCATCCCAGTCGCTTCACACTCGGCTGCGAACCGATCCAGAGAGAGCTGAAGATCCTGGCCGGATGAAGCCATCAGGACCACATCATCCGCAAAAAGCAGAGACCTAATCCTGCAGCCACCAAACCGGATCCCCTCAACGCCTTGACTGCGCCTAGAAATTCTGTCCATAAAAGTTATGAACAGAATCGGTGACAAAGGGCAGCCTTGGCGGAGTCCAACCCTCACTGGAAACGTGTCCGACTTACTGCCGGCAATGCGGACCAAGCTCTGACACTGATCGTACAGGGAGCGGACCGCCACAATCAGACAGTCCGATACCCCATACTCTCTGAGCACTCCCCACAGGACCTCCCGTTTTGGGAGTGTGTTGCCCAAAATCTACCTTTGATGCTGGAATTTAGACAGTTTAAAAAGTGCTTTAATGAATCCTACACCACAGGTTTCAAACTCAAGACCTGTGGGCCAGATTTGCTTTATCATTTTATGTGGCCCACAAAAGCCTGGAATAATGTGTAAAGTACTTAATATTTCTTACCAAATATATTAGTTCTTTCCATTTTAACAGAGAAAAATAATGCACTGCATGAAATTGCATGAACTTTTGCTTTGGCCGCATGTTAGCGGTAATTGTCATGATCCTAGGATGCAGACACAGAAGACAGGATGCAGGTACTGTAAAAGGTATTGAATAAACAAACAATACCTTAGTGCAGCTGGAGTGCACAAACAGCATGGGACTACTAAGCAAAACGAACATGAAACCCTCAAAGCGTCCAATAAGCTTTCAATGAACCAGCAGTGACTAAATGGGAAAGGCTGTCATATAGCCCTCTTATTGGTCAAACGGAAACTGGTGTGATGGCAAACAAGGTAAAGGTGCCGCAAGACAGATATCACAGGAAGTAGAACTGGAAAATAAGGGGAAGACAGGAACTAAACACCCAACAATGGAAAACACAAACACATGCCAGGAGCAATCGTGACCATTTTAAACTTAAAATACTATCTGATCATGCAACACATTTTATACTAATAAATACTGTATTACATTTTTTGTAAACACACAAAATACATATATACCGTAATTTCCGGACTATAAGCCGCTACTTTTTCCCCTCGTTCTGGTCCCTGCGGCTTATACAAGGGTGCGGCTTATTTACGGCCTGTTCTTCTCCGACACCGACGAAGAGGATTTCGGTGGTTTTAGTACGCAGGAGGAAGACGATGACACAATGATTAAAGACTGACTTTTCATATACCGGTAGGCTGGTTATTTTGATAACGTACAGGCGAGCACTTTGTATTACTTTGCACCGTTGTATTATTTGTACTCTGCACGAATGCTGTTCGCCATGTCAAAGATGTGAAAGTTTGATTGAATGATTGAAAGATTTATTGTTAATAAATGGGACGCTTTGCGTTCCCAAACAGTCATCTCTGTCCCGACAATCCCCTCCGTGGTAGCAGGAACCCCTATATACTACAGTAATTACACATCAAAACCCTGCGGCTTATAGTCGGGTGCGGCTTATATATGGAGCAATCTGTATTTTCCCCTAAATTTAGCTGGTGCGGCTTATAGTCAGGTGCGGCTTATAGTCCGGAAATTACGGTACCTGCTTGAGAACATGACTTATGATTTCGAAGAAAGTTATCCATTAATTTTTATGTCAAAAAAATCTAATGCCTAGGCAGTTGTGTAAAAATATCGTGAGGCTATTATACATCATATTCATATACTGTGTATGCTGTTAGAAGCGGCCCTCCGAAGGCAGCCACAACTGCAATGTGGCATTTAATGAAAACGAGTCCGACACCCCTTCCCTACACAGTTTTATGTGTCAGTAGCTTTAGTGTTAATGTGTGCATCTCCAACAAGCAATATTTTATCCACTTTCTACATTTACTGTACAGCAGTGGTCCCCAACCACCGGGCCGCGGCCCGGTACCGGTCCGCGGACCGATTGGTACCGGGCCGCACAAGAAATTTAAAAAAAAAAAAAAAAAAAAAAAATTTTTTATTTTTTATTAAATCAACATAAAAAACACAATATATACATTATATATCAATATAGATCAATACAGTCTGCAGGGATACAGTCCGTAAGCACACATTATTGTATTTCTTTATGAAAATAAATAATAATTTTTTAAATTCACCCCCCCAGTCCGTGGGACAAATTTTCAAGCGTTGACCGGTCCGCAGCTACAAAAAGGTTGGGGACCACTGCTGTACAGTACACTGTCACTCTGCGCTTGTCATATACCACACACAACAACATTAAAGAGTGAAAGACAGACACAATGTAGCAAGGTCATTGTAAGATGTGTGGTGAAGCCTGCTTTTTTACAAAACTGGCCTCGCAAACAGGGCGGGTTCATCTAGCTAGAGGCGTGTCAAAGGGGGTATCATGGCAATGAGAAAGGAGGTTTTATGTTTACGATGTCATTAAAACATAGAACCTAAAACTTTTTTTGAAAGTGGAGCGTACAATTGAGGGAGATGATAGTTTTTCCTACATGTTTAATGGTTGTAAACAAACTCAAAGGACACATATAGTGTTATAGCATCATTAAAACTTTTGCTGCTACATAAGATCATTATGGAGGTATGATGGAGGTCGATGCAGGGAAGTTCTCCAACCAAAACAGTAAACATATTGGTAAATTGATACAAAACAATACTTATGTTCTGTGCACAGATTTTTTTAAATATATAATAGCTCTCTTATACTGTAGATCCAAGTGTACTTAATGGATACATGTGTAATCGTCAAATGCATAAGCACCTCACACTTTATTATTTGTTATAGGTTGTAACCAAAGAAAGAGAGGTGCTGGAGTGGCAAAGGAAATATGAAGACAGCCGACTGGAAGTGGCAGAGATGAGGTAAAATGTACTGTCAAGAATTAGAGAGAGGGACTGTCAATGAGGTGTGCATTTGGTTGGTATGAGACACTACTGAATGTCTACACCCATCTAAGCTGTTTTAAACTGGTTTATTTGACATCAACTGTTACACCAGACTAATAGAAAACATAATTTTATACCAGTAAGTTTAAATTGGGACAAACTAAGACTGTGCAGCAGGTGTTTAACCCAGCACACGCGTTACTTGGCGTTTTATTTGTTTACAAAAGATGCACTAATGTCCACCAAATGCCTACTCAATACCCATGCAGAGTTTTAAGGGTATATGCAGTACATTGGTAAAGATCACCTGTGAGTGGGTCAAAGTCCAACTGGCAATTTGCTCGCTTAGCATCTAGAAGACTGAGCTCACTTTATTTGACAATTGGGCTCAAGATAAGGAGGGGCTAAGAGGCTAAGACGAGGGGCACAGCTAATCAATCCTCTTACACGGTCACCTGCTTTAACCAAAACAAGACTACAGTATGCATTTTGAAGCAATGTTAAATCATTGTGACATTAAAAGATTCTTAATCTGGAAATAATTCAGAACATTTATCTCCAGTATGTTTATTGCAGGGTGTCCAAAGTTTAGCCAGTAGACCATTTTTGGACCATAAATAAACTCTAAAGATAAAATCAAACAATGGCTAAATGAGTTTTGCGACTCGCTGTGTTTACTGTATTTCCTCAAATTGTTGTTGTTACTCAGATTGACGCTGTGTTTCAATTTGCATTGGTACTTTTAGTGAGCTCCAAAGTCAGACTACCCCACAAAATGTTTAAAAATCCTAAAAAGTGGCGTCCCTCCTTAGACGCTGATCACGCGCTGTGTGCAAGGCCCTGCAATAATTTGGGGCCCCGTGTCGTTGTGAAGGTGTAAAATGTAAATTTTCATATGACATTTTACTGCAAACTTCTACATAGCCCCTTCCTGCTCCATCACTGGTAAGCATATAATAGTCCAACATTGTCATCACTCTTACCTGTGGGGGCAGACATGTGATAGAAAGGTTTGTCAATTTATAGCTCAAACATGTTTATATGTCTTCTTGTTAATTATACTTTTCAGTTTATTCTCATCAGACAAGCTTTTAGGTATAGTAGATATAATAAATATTGTACCTTGTTACGTTTCAAATGTCGTCTGCAATCTTCCAAATATGGAGCGTTGTGGCTCAGATGGTAGAGCGGTTGTGCCAGCCACTTGAAGGTTCCAGGTTTGTATTTCCAGGATGCTCCAAGTGCCAACCACACTGGCGTTTCCTGGGTAAATAAAGGTTACAAAATAACATACAGAAACTATCTTGCCTTTGCCTTGCTGACAGTATAATAGGATGAAAAGGTGCGGGCTATTTTTTTTTAGCATATTGTGACCAACAATGGACTGCTTTGAGTGTGTATGCAACATGTTTGTGTGGAAACATTTGGAACGCTTTAATGGTATTGAATGCTGAAAGCCTCTTACCGTGACATCCATTTTGTAATCCTTAGGAGGATTGTTGCTGAGTATGAGAAGACAATTGCCCAGATGATAGGTGAGTTTGTCATTAAATAAAAAACTGCTAGCTATTGACTAATAGTACAAAATAATGTATTTTTTTTGTCACAATTCCTGGCACCACTATTTGTTGCACTCTCTTTGCAAACTGAGGAAAGACTATTATAGACTTATGCACACAATACCAATGCATTGCCACTTTTAAAGTGCTCCACCTGAAAGCTTATGTGCTTGATTGCTTGCTCTTGATCTTTTTCACTTGACTTTTTAAATCAACAAACCTGCAGGTTCAAAATTACTCTATTTTTTTTTTTTAATGCTTGCTCTCACTCGTCTTGCTCACCCGGCTTGACTTAACACAGTCCCTTTTTGTTTCTGTTCTGCTCCCATGTTCGCCCTTTTACTATTTGATAACACTGCCAGGCATGCCAGGTGAGTAATGCAGACTTGTGCTTCAACTTGCTCACATCTCATGTCCATTTGTCTGTCGAACAGTGAGAGCAAACATGCTCACTGTTTGCCTCATTTCCACTGACGTTTGCTTGCTTGTTTTTCCATCTTCATTCCATGTCATTTTTCATGTGGTTTCATTGGTGTAGTGTAAGAAGAGCAGAGTCATGGCATGTACTTTCAGTTTGCCGTTATGCTTAAACTGGTGGTGGTGGTTTTTCTATGAGGCTCACATACCAGAAAAATGAAATTCACTACTCTCTGGTATGATTTTTTAGTCTTACTACTTTACAGCTAAAACCAAATGTCACAAGAGATGCTCAATAACTCTTGATGATGCTAAATAAATCAACAATTTTCATTTAAAAAATGGCTTCAGCCTATAGGGTTGCTGGAAAAAATTTACACAAAAATGTAAGAATCAATGTTTAAAAACACAGTTTTTATATATGTATTTATGTATATTTATTAGGATGCTCAAAAATGTATTTATTCCAAATTTAAATCGACAATTGATTAAAAAAAATAAATGTTTATAATTTTTTTTCATTAAAAAAGTATTATTATTATTACTATTATTGACACTGTTGCTTATATTATTTTTCTTTTTATTAGTATTGTATTAATAAGCATTGTGTTTGTATGTCTTCTTAATAGCTTTGTACATTTATATTCTAAGTATTGTCAAACTGGGATTAAGTTGGGTTTTTTTTTGTTTCTTTTATTAGATTGATCAACATTCTGTGATTTTTGTGAATAAAAATGTAAAAGTACGTTTAAAATTATTATTATTTTTTTTTTTTTTAGGCCAACACTGCATGTACATCTTATGTCAGCAGCCAATAGAAGCTTTTGTCATTTGTAACCTGTTCTGAGAATGTTTCAATATAATTTATATGCCAAAGAATATATAACAAGAATGGTGTTGAATCAAGAATCCATTCTGGATCGAATCATCCCCCCAAGAATCGGACTCGAATCATGAGTTGTGTGTAGATTCACATCTCTATAATCTATACTTCAAAACAGCACTGATGGCCTCCTTCGCCACATCGATTTTCAAAGTTTGCATATTTGATGTATTTTGGGCCTAAATCAATCATTTCCAAGCATACAAATTAACAAAACCTTCCAATGCTATAGTAGTATTGGCCAGTAGACGAGACACAACCAATCAGAGCGTGCATGCATGGCCACTGTTTCGCTTAGGCTCAGGCAGCATCCAGTCATGGCCGCCTTAGTGCACAGGCTCTAGAGGTTTGGGGGGGTGCCCCCAAAATTCTCTCAACCCCGTGCCCCCCCTTAAGTTCAGGTGGCCCTGCATCCAGTCCTGCTTTTACGAGTGTAAAGGTGACTATGTGGGTGGTATTTAATGTCTAGAGGGCTTTCACAATGTAAAAACATGTGTATTTTGAATTTCCTATGCTCCAGCTATGAAAATATTCTATTTATAATTAACAATTTGTGTTTTGCAGAAAATTATATTCCACTGTCAGGCATGAAACCAATTAATGGCGATAAACAAACATTTATTTTACAAGGGTTTGGAGACATGTTTATTTATTTCTACACATTCATTCCAAAATGCTGCTATATTTTGATATAAAACACATTTTACAATAAAAGTATAAACACACAAGTACAGAGTAGTCAACATTTTTGGCAGTAACTGTTTTGTTTAGCGTTTTAAAAAAAACTACAGTCATGTTCTAAGTTTTTGTTGGAATGGAAAACTAATCAAATTTGTAGTAAGTGTCAAATTTACAATTTAGAACAGTTGATTTATAAAAATAAGTACAAACTAGTGAAGCTGCACATTCACACAGTGATGTGAAACACATGAAAATACCAGCACTGGTTTGCTGTGGTATTTTTTATAGGATTACCAAAGTCATTCTCATTACTTTGAATTAAACCGAACTCCTAAAGTATGTCATCATAGCTCAGTGTTCATCGTTCATCATTGCTGTTTATGTTGTTCACATAAACAACAGTGTAAATGTAAATAATATCCTATTCCACTAATTCATATTGATAATTTTATGTCACATTTTCGTACCCATTTCCAACTTAAAAACATTGTGACTAAATAAACTAATGTGTGTGCTTGTCAGAGGATGACCAGAAAGAAAAGTCTCTCTCGCACCACACCATTCAACAGCTGATCGTGGAAAAGGATCAGGCCTTAGCTGACCTCAACTCTGTGGAAAAGTCTCTGGCCGACCTCTTCCGACGCTACGAGAAGATGAAAGATGTGCTTGAGGGCTTCCGCAAGGTTTATTTTTCTCAAATGATTTCCTTATAAATGATCGACTTAGTCGCTTGCCAACCCAAAAGACTGAACATGATCTGCCACTCTCCGTAGAATGAAGAGGTTCTGAAGAAATGTGCTCAGGAGTATCTATCAAGGGTCCGTAAAGAGGAACAGCGGTACCAAGCTTTGAAGATTCATGCAGAAGAGAAACTAGACAAGTAAGTCTATAAAGATTGCATACCTTCATTTTTAGATTTTGGGAAAATGCATCAACAGTGGAATCTCCAAAATCAAAAGTTTACAACACAGGTGTCTAACTCAAGGCCCCAAATTTGGCCCGCCACGTTACGTGGCCCGTGAAAGCCTGGAAATAATGTGCGTCAATAAAGCACTTCTTTTAGATGTGTGTTCTCTCAATTTTGATAGAAAAAAAGATTTGCATGCTATTGCATATCTTCTCAAATTATCCAATTATGCAACAAGATATTCAAAACATTTTTTGGTTATCAAAAAATAAATACCTAAATTAGGTACTACCGTACTTTTTCACTTCCAATAATGATACTGGAGCCCTGAGTATTGGCCCATACCGGTATCAAACCAATAGGATATCATCATGATTCATAGTACATATTTTTATAATTTTGTAGTGTGCAATGTTAGAACAGGTCTGATCAAGTGAAATTATTTAAACAGAGAACAATATTGGGTATGAAAAACACTAACCTATATTACCAGTCTCAGGAATGAATAAATGCAGTCTTTTAAAATTAGGTGGTAATTTGATTGTTGCCGACATCTGGTGGTCACAATAACTGATTAAATCCAGCTCATGTCCAGCTTTGTAAAAGTAAATGTGCTGCAGGACTGACTGCTTGAATCAGAGCTTATAACGGACATTTTACATGCAAGCTGATATCATCTGATACTTGTTTTTTTGCTGATATTGCACAGATATCCAATATCAATACAGAAAATAGTCTGTATTTATGTGGTGTTTTACTATACTTGCACAATACCCATAGCACTTTACGTTATACGTAACAATCACCCATTCACACACACATTCATACACTGATGCCACTAACCCACAACC
Organism: Entelurus aequoreus; assembly: GCF_033978785.1. Classification (NCBI taxonomy): domain Eukaryota; kingdom Metazoa; phylum Chordata; class Actinopteri; order Syngnathiformes; family Syngnathidae; genus Entelurus; species Entelurus aequoreus. Next base: position 26,075,789 of record NC_084739.1, on the reverse strand, counting down.
CATCACAAGCAAGGTGGGTGAAGTGTTGCCCAAGGACACAAGGGCCGTGACTATGATGGCGGAAGCTGGATTAGAAACAGGAACCCTCAAATTGCTGGCACAGCCGCTCTGACATCTGAGCCATGCCAGCCCCAATATCAGATTAGAACATCGCATCTCACACCTAAATGTTGCTTGTCACCTCGACTTATGATTTCAAAGCAAGTTATCCATCAGTAAAAAATAATAATGTTCTTTATATTCACTGTTACGACCATGTGAGGGCAGGCGTAACTGCAATGTGGCCCTCAATTAAAGCCAGTTTGACACCCCTGGGCTACAGTATTCATGGATGCTGGTATGATAATGTTTATTTTATTTGGATTCAGATTTTTTATTTTTTATTTAAATTATGGAATTAGAAGTAACAAGAAGGGACAAGCGGTAGAAAATGGATGGATGGAAGAAGGGGACAAGCGGTATAAAATGGATGGATGTTCCTGGGATAGGACTGCCGACATCATAATCCCATTGACAGGCTAATTTAAAGTGTGAAAATAAATTAACCGCCATACGAACAGCAAAATGTGTACACGCCCATAACTTAAATGATGAGTGACACTTTAATATAGAGAAGTAAAGCGATAGGATTCTTGTTTGTTAGGTAAATCACCTCAAATAAAGACTTTTAACTAGGGATGTTACAGAGTACCTGTATTTTTTGGTACCGGTTCGTAATTGTTAAAATTCTGGACTAATAATACGGCTATCTGTATTATTTTAATCCAGCTGACCGTTGTAAATAATGACATGGGCACGCTGTCATATTCATTCGGGTGCCGCTGCAAAGCATAACAAAAGACGCAGTGGAACAGGAAATCATAGACAAACTTTTAACGCCCCACTTGCGGTTACAAGGCAACGGAATCATAGATTTACGCGTCAATAGAATCGCGGACGGAATCAATATCTGCTAAAAACAGAATGTAAAAGCGGAAAGTCACGGAAATTGGCGTAATGTGACTGAGATGCTGTCATTGAGAGGAAAAGAGGAAATCATGTTTACTTGACAAACACCTCCATGTAGCTTTGCCAGCCAGGAGCCAGCACTCTAGTTGGCAGCTCTGCATCCTTCTCAGGCCATATCTGTCCCTGCCGCCTTGGCACGCGGCCACCTAACTCCAAATACCGAACCAAACAGTTGCCAAATTACTTCTAAGTCTCGGGAGATGTTTTTTTTGTAAATTTGATGACAACTTGTCATCCAAAAGCTGTATGAAAAACACTGTGTTACTACTGCCAATGCTCGGAAATTGTGGATGCGACCACAGATCTTCATTACTAAGTTCATGACAACTTGACAGCTTCTAATATTATGGTTGGACCACACATGTTGAAATCATAACTGATTTATCCTTGTGTGCTTTCTTTTACTTGAAATCATGTAAACTAAAATGTATTGGTGCATTGTTATATTATTGTGCTTTTTCCTATTTACTTTACTTGTTTTATTTACTTAAACTGTTAATAAAATGTTGAACTAATCCCTACTTTATTTTGTTTTTAGTACTACAAATGCTTTTAAACTGGCAGGTTAAAAGCAATGTAAAAAATTGTGATATTAACCGAGATCGGATGATTTGTATTTTTTTTTGCCATAATTGCCCAGCCCTACAATCTAATAATCAGCTTGGAATATTCACAAATAAGGACGCAATAATAATAAAAACAATAAAGCTAAAAAAAGGTTAATAAAAATTTATTTTTTCACATCTTTATTTATACCAATTACATATAGTACCGATAAGAGTACTGATGAATACCGGTATTGATAAGGAATATCGATACTTGTAACTGACTCACAAGTACAAAAAGAAGTAAACAACATTTGACAATTAGTCATACCATTCAGTTCTTTTAGGATTTTGCAGTCCAATCATTCAGTTCTTTTAGGATTTTGCGGCCTATTTCTGTAATTATATTCACCCTAAATACCTAATTTCTCTGCAGCTTTTTAAAAAAGTTGCGACGGTTTGAGACTCATCTTTTTCAATAACGTATCAGATTATACATTTATGAATTTATTATCAATGTTTTAAGTATGCTTAACCCTAAATGGTACAGGACTTCACTAGATCTAAGAAAATATGCTTTATTTACACACAAATTTGGAAATCAAATATTGATGTTTCACTCGTTTTTTTAAATTGCATGCAGCGTAACAAACTTGGACCTACAATTAGAAGACACTAGATGGCAGTAAACACACTCGGAATCCATTGTCAAATCATGGTGTTAAAAAAAGAAACACCATCTAAGGCTTCCTTTTTGTCCACACGTTGCAGACATTCCCTTTGTATATTTGACAGTTAAAAAGTGCTTATTGATCATTAGCCAACACATTGTGTGTGACTTAGTTTATCCCCGCTTTCGTTTACAACCGGGGTGTCAAACGTACGGCCCGAGGGCCGGATCAGGCCCGCAAACAGTTTTTATGCGGCCCGCGGGATGAGTTTGCTAAGTATAAATATTAACCTGAAATTTTTTGAATGAAAGAAACAGCTGTTCTAAATGTGTCCACTGGATGTCGCACTAGCAATTCCTTGTATCTTTGTAGATGATGCTACATCTGTCAGTTGAGGAAAATGATCAAACTACATGAATAACATACTGTAATTTGATTTTGATGTAATTTTTTTTCTTGATAGATTGAAAATGAACACTAATGAGTTGACTGATGAACATTATCACATAATTTATTCAGAAAATATAAATAACGACAAAGATACTATTAACCGAAACAACAACAACAACAACAACAACATTATGATTTGTACATTTTCAGAATGTGCTTGTTTTATTTTAAAACAAAGACAATCTTGAGTTGTCTTTATTTTTAAGTTATCGTGCCGTGTTTTTACCAGTCCAGCCCACTTGGGAGTAGATTTTTCTCCATTTGGCCCCCGATCTAAAATGAGTTTGTCACCCCTGGTTTAGAACCTAGGGGAATTATTGAGCGTGATCTATAGCGGTGATTTTTGTTAGTAAATGAGAGACGATTAGAGATGATAATTAAATGTCAACATCTCTGTTAATGCAAATAAGGAAGAGAGGACTTGGGTGTGTTGCTAATTATTTATTGTACTGTATGTGTTTTGAGCGCTGCTTAGGGTCACATTTGACTGGCAAAAATGATCACGATTAGAAAAATGTGCGGGGTAGTTGCAAGGATAGGACACATTTGCGAGACCGTGAATAATTTGCAGGGATTGTCTTGGAAGACGTTTCGCCGCTCATCCGAGTAGCCTTCATCGGTTCGTGGTCATAGACTTAGATTGGTCAGATCTAGTCCAGTGGCTGGTGCCAAAACCCCAAATATTTTTTCTCCAAATACCATGAGGGTGTGCCTGGGCAAGGATGGGTTTGCCCTATCGTAGTGAGAAAAACAACTGTTTTAATGCAAACGTGCAATCCTACTGTCAAAGCCAACGACAGTCGTTGAAGTGTAAATTCCCCTCGTTAGTATTGAGGTATTGTGTGGCAGAACGATCGCTGTGGATCGACTACTACCAGTCCAAAATAGTCGGAATCCCCCGCGTAAGCATTCCATTCAGTTGTAAACAAATGGCATTCTGGTCTGGTCTAAGAGAGATGACTTTCTGATTTCAGGGCCAATGCAGAGATAGCTCAGGTGAGGGCCAAGTCCAAACAGGAGCAGGCTGCCCACCAGGCCAGTCTGAGGAAGGAGCAGATGAAGGTGGACTCTTTAGAGCGCACTTTGGAGCAGAAGGTCAGTTGTCTGGAAAGAAACCATATTTGGCCATGGGTGTTCAAAATGACCCTCTCACAGCTCAGTGCTGTATCAATCATTTCACCCAAGATAGTAAAAACACAAATCATTTAAATAATCAGTCAAATCAATATTTATAATTCTGAATATATCATTTAAAAATGTAAGTCAATTCAAATTAAAGAGGTTCTAAAGTAGCATTGTGGAGTTATTTATATATATATATATATATATATATATATATATATATATATATATATATATATATATATATATATATATATATATATATATATATATATATATATATATATATATATATATATATATATATATATATATATATATATATATATATATATATATATATGTTGAATGTCTATGTATTTAAATTTGTACTCTTAGGGCCTGATTTACTAAGATCCAAATACCACCGGCTAGACAGCGTGTGCAAAAAATAAAATTTGTATGTACTAATAGTGATCGTGTTGCGTGTTCTACGAACACTGCGTGTGCAATTGAAAAGTGGTGCAGACCGCCTTATTTAAGTGAGGATTATGCATGCACTATACTGGGCTTTTACCACGGAGACGATCATTTTCTGCACATTCATGTTATCGTGCTTCTAACTTGTGTGTGATGTGTTGGACCAGTATCACACACCTATAATCTGCAACACCTTTTCTTCTGAATCTAATCAAGACAACAGAAACATGTGCACACTAACACTTAATTCTGTGCGCGAGTCTGTGGGTCAGATTTAGAATGATTCAAACGCAAGAAAAGCATAATTAAAGACGTCTTTTCATGTTGGAGATATATTTGAGTAATCATTTCCAAAAAAAACAATAACGAACAACATTAAAAATAACGCCAGCCAAACGCATCAATTGAAATTGTTTTAATTATCCCCATAAATCACTCAGCAGCTATAAAATTATAAAAGGAAATTGCTGAAGAGGCGATACGTCTAATATTTTAATTTCTGGTTGTCCAAAAGAAAAAAAAAATGTTGAGATACACACACGTATGATGGAGGATTCTTGTCCCTCCATCGTCTGTCTGTGCAGCGCGAGCACTGATCTTGCAGCCGTGTGTGGAACTGTCAGTTTGCACGTCCTTCTGACATGTGCTAAATAAAACGCTTAATATTGCTCGCAAAACGGTGAGTGTGGATACATCACATTGCGCGTGCTAAATAGTTATATTTGCATCTTCTCCTCCCAGGATTGTGGGTGTTATATTTGGCATATTAATGAAGAAAGAGACACAAAACGAATTGCACGCCTTATTCTGCTCACTTAAAGCCCCGCTTAAGAACTTTCAGTTTTGGTTGATTTTGGCGGTGCCACTGGACCAAAGCGGTAGTGTTTTGCCAGAAGAAGACCACCTTTCCCATGACTATAAGCGCATATAGTGTCATACTGACATGATGTCAGCTGTAATTTTGGCTCAAATATATCTCTAATTTTCTCTGCTGATGTTAAATATTAGACACTATCAATAAATGATCTTGGATTCTCTACAAACATGACGCTACTACCAAAAATGTATCAGGGCAGATGCAGGTCCGAGCAAAGAAAGACCGGCAAGAGATTTTTTTCAAAGGAAGTAATGGTGAAACTATCACGTTGGTGGCTATTGCTACCACGCAAATTTCCAATAGCTAACATTAGCATTATCATTTTGATTTGAGTTTTGAAAGTCACTTACTAGTCCAGCAGGAACACAGCCAAGGCAGCATTGGTCTTTGAGCTCACGCCAGCCAGTGAAAGCCGGGGCAATGTGGATCCTGACTGTCCTTTTATCCTTTTTTTTTTTGTCTACTCGGAAAAAACTTTTTGTTTCTTTGGTTGTTTTGGAGATTCCGCCATGATAGCAGTAATTGTACGTAGGCGTCTTCTTTTTTTCGCCTTCAAGCGGCACGCAGGGGTTCGCATCAACTTCTGTCTTTAACCAATGGGGAGAGGGGTAGTGAAGTATGCCGTAAAGCAAGTCAGAACATTTCTAGTTTTTTGTGTGGTAGGCTTCCTGCCACCCTCCTCAATGTCGCTGAGTGCCATTAAAAGCGATACAGGCCATGACCGAGGTGTCATTCAACTAGTTGTATCATCCAAGTATCATCCCAAAAGTTATGAAACTATTTTATAAAGGTTGAAAAGTTACTTAGTGCTGCCTTCCAGACGCAATCCACTTGCACACGTTTAGTTGATCAGCTTTGCGTATGCTATCATTGCACGCCTTTTGGTAATTGCAAACCTTTAGTAAATCAGGCCTTTAGTTTCCAGTTTAGTGTCATGTCTGTGTTCATGTTTTTGTTTGGCCATGTGCTGTTTTGTTTTTTGGACACTTCCTTAGTTCCTGGTTTCACTTCCTGGTTTTGTTTGTCACCATAGCAACCATTAGTTTCACCTGTTCCACGTTTGGACTCACACACACCTGTCTCACGTTTTCACAGTCATGTCATGCACCTGTTCACAGTTAGTCACGCACCTGTTTTCACTTTTCATGTCCCTATATAGGCTTTTCTGTTTCTGTTGTTCGTCCTGGCGACATCACCCATTCATGCCATGTCCACAGTTCCTTGTCACGTTAGTTCTTGTTTCATCTCTTGTCACGTAAGTTTTTGTTTGTTTAATGTTCATAGTTCTCCGCCATTGTGCGCGCCTTTTGTTTTGTCTAGTCAAGTTTTTTACCTCCGCTGTGAGCGCCTTTTGTTTGTACTTTTTTTGAGTTAGAATTAAAAATGTATTTAAATTCACGTCTTGCACGCGCCAATTTTTCATTGCCTTCTGGGAGAACAAACCACGCCATAGACCCAGTCCTGACAGTATGTCGCCAGCATAAAAGTTCTCCCGCAAGAAAATTGGGCGTTTTGGACGAGGCAGCGTGGGAGGTCCTCCACGCCATGGAGAAGGAAACGCTGCGCTACTCCTCCGTGGAGTACAGAGACTCCATTTGGTCCGAGGATGGCGCTGCGTCACCGCAGTCCCGGAAGCGCCGCTCCCGACGAAGGACGTCAGGGAGGGCTTCCACAAGCAGTGGAAAGGACGCATCGTTCCCGCAAGCTCCTCCCCCTCCGGGCGGAAACGAGCTGCAGCCAGCACGACCCCCACCACCAGTCTTTCGTCACGCCAAGCCACAGCCTCCAGCACGACCCCCACCACCTGTCTTTCGACCTGCCAAGCCACAGCCACCAGCACGACCCCCACCACCAGTCTTTCGTCACGCCAAGCCACAGCCTCCAGCACGACCCCCACCACCTGTCTTTCGACCTGCCAAGCCACAGCCACCAGCACGACCCCCACCACCAGTCTTTCGTCACGCCAAGACACAGCCTCCAGCACGACCCCCACCACCTGTCTTTCGACCTACCAAGCCACAGCCACCAGCACGACCCCCACCACCAGTTTTTCGACCATGCCAAGATCCACCTGCTCCACGCCCAGCTCCACGCCAAGCGCCACCAGTACCTGCTCCACGCCAAGCGCCACCAGTACCTGCTCCACGCCAAGCGCCACCAGTACCTGCTCCACGCCAAGCGCCACCAGTACCTGCTCCACGCCAAGCGCCACCAGTACCTGCTCCACGCCAAGCGCCGCCAGTACCTGCTCCACGCCAAGCGCCGCCAGTACCTGCTCCACGCCAAGCGCCGCCAGTACCTGCTCCACGCCAAGCGCCGCCAGTGGCTGCCCCACGACGCCAAGCGCCGCCAGTGGCTGCCCCACGACGCCAAGCGCCGCCCGTGGCTGCCCCACGCCGCCAAGCGCCGCCCGTGGCTGCCCCACGACGCCAAGCGCCGCCAGTGGCTGCCCCACGACGCCAAGCGCCGCCCGTGGCTGCCCCACGCCGCCAAGCGCCGCCCGTGGCTGCCCCACGCCGCCAAGCGCCGCCCGTGGCTGCCCCACGCCGCCAAGCGCCGCCCGTGGCTGCCCCACGCCGCCAAGCGCCGCCCGTGGCTGCCCCACGCCGCCAAGCGCCGCCCGTGGCTGCCCCACGCCGCCAAGCGCCGCCCGTGGCTGCCCCACGCCGCCAAGCGCCGCCCGTGGCTGCCCCACGCCGCCAAGCGCCGCCCGTGGCTGACCCACGCCAAGACCAAAGCCAAGACCAAGAACCGCCAAGTGACCAAGACCAAGACCCGCCAAGTGACCAAGACCAAGACCCGCCAAGTGACCAAGACCAAGACCCGCCAAGTGACCCAAACCAAGACCAAGTCCAAGCACAGCCACACCAAGACCAAGTCCAAGACCAACTACGCCAAGACCAAGACCAACCACGCCGAGTCCAAGACCAAGACCAACCACGCCAAGTCCAAGACCAAGACCAACCACGCCAAGACCAAGTCCAAGACCAAGACCCAGACCCTCGCCAAGACCAAGACCAAGACCCATGCCAAGACCAAGACCCTCGTCAAGACCCGCCACGCCAAGCTTCGCCGCCTGACGCACCACGCCAAGCTTCGCCGCCTGACGCACCACGCCAAGCTTCGCCGCCTGCCACGACAACGCGCCCACCTCCTCGTCGGCCAAGGATGTGGCCTTTCCATGGGCGTCCGCCACGCCAGGTGCGCCGACCTCCTCGTCTGCCACGAATGTGGCCATTCCCAGGTCGCCCACCTCGTCAGGTTCAGCGGCGGTCTACCCGCCGCCGCCACCTGACTCTGCCCCGGTGGATTCGGGGACACCTGGTCTGGCGACCCACCGCCATGTCCCCCTCCCCCCCTCCCATGACTCTTGATCCTGTTTTTTGTTTTTGGACATCTGGGATCTGTCCGTAAGGGGGGGGTTCTGTCATGTCTGTGTTCATGTTTTTGTTTGGCCATGTGCTGTTTTGTTTTTTGGACACTTCCTTAGTTCCTGGTTTCACTTCCTGGTTTTGTTTGTCACCATAGCAACCATTAGTTTCACCTGTTCCACGTTTGGACTCACACACACCTGTCTCACGTTTTCACAGTCATGTCATGCACCTGTTCACAGTTAGTCACGCACCTGTTTTCACTTTTCATGTCCCTATATAGGCTTTTCTGTTTCTGTTGTTCGTCCTGGCGACATCACCCATTCATGCCATGTCCACAGTTCCTTGTCACGTTAGTTCTTGTTTCATCTCTTGTCACGTAAGTTTTTGTTTGTTTAATGTTCATAGTTCTCCGCCATTGTGCGCGCCTTTTGTTTTGTCTAGTCAAGTTTTTTACCTCCGCTGTGAGCGCCTTTTGTTTGTACTTTTTTTGAGTTAGAATTAAAAATGTATTTAAATTCACGTCTTGCACGCGCCAATTTTTCATTGCCTTCTGGGAGAACAAACCACGCCATAGACCCAGTCCTGACATTTAGATGTATTACTATTACTATTATTCTTTAGATGCTTTTTATGGTTATGTACAATATGTGTGTCTGCTTGTAAAAGTAGTGAAGCTCACGCTTCAGGTTGAGCATCTGAGGTCCTGTGTTGTGGTGGTTATCCATTATTTAAAGTTTTCCACTTTTTCCAGAACAAAGAGATTGAGGAGCTAACAAAGATCTGCGACGAGCTGATTGCCAAGATGGGAAAATGTTAGCAGCCATTATTCTGGTTCAAGACTTTGTTCATACAAACACAAAAAGGTGTTCATGTGCTTGGAAAATGAACAGGAATATTAATTTGTTACCACTTCTCCAAGAACTCTTAAAGCCACACTGGGCTTGAATTTTCTACTGACCTTGTGGAAACAGGATCTTCTAAATCATGCTGTATATTTTTGATGTGTCACTGTATTGTACAGTATCAGTGGTGTGGTTTAACGTTTTAGGAACTGCACCATGTCATTAAATGTGTATGTATGTGTGTGAGTGAGAGAGCGTGTGACGATGATAATTGTGCGTGGGTTTAATGTTGTTTATGATGTTGCCATGACAGCCACTGAGGGAGAAGACTGTTTACCTACTTCTTGTGATGCCTTCTCCTTGTAACTGTAAGAGAAAAAGAGCATCAGATACTTTTTGAGTGACGCAGCACTAAGAGAATAAAAAGAATATCAGTTTAGCTTATTGCATGCGAGAGAGAAAGACAACGTTGTGTGTTTTGTATACAATGTAGAAAACTCTACATTTGGAGAAGACTCATTCTCATAGTTATGTCTCCACTGTGTAAAACACAGATTACTATTAATTTGTCACAGTTATTATTATTGTCAACAGCTAGTGTGTTTCCCTCATCTAACTTTGTAGATACTTGTCATACTTTGTCATAGCTGTTTTGATCAGATCATGGGACTTTTATTTTTCTGTATTTTATTTTGCTATATACTAATTGTGACTGTATCCAGATGTGCACCAGTCCTGTTTGGGTTGTTGCATCACACTGACCAGTAACATGTCTGCACAGCTGCTGTACAGCATCTTCTTACAAAGTGCAATAAAAGATGGCAATATAAACTAGTGGGCTCACACTGTTTTTGTTTCTTGTGTTGCACAATCGAGTACAATGACTTGAATAAATACAAAGTGTTTTGATTTTATTTAGTGATTACCGTAAATAACTTAAAAAAAAAAAATTAATCCTTTCTCAATCGTTTGACCATATTAGCAGTCCGCTTTGAAACCATCTCTTATAACTCCCACACAATTTCGAAATGAACTAATATTTTAAGTTTTGGTTATGATTGTGGTTTATTTAACTTTGTTTGCACATGTTTACCCTCGTTCATTGTATCATGTTTGAAAAAAACTGTGAAGAACCTGAAGTGTATTTAATTCTACTACTTATCCATGACTTACTGTGTTTAATTTGTACTATTTAACAATTGAGAATGAATACCAATGTCTTATAAAAAAAATCAATAATTAAATAAAATGCTTGTGTATAAAGTAGATAGCAATAAATCATTCGTAGAAAAAAAAACATTATGGAAAAGAAAATATATACCAAAAGAACTACATAAATTAACGGTAATAGGAAAATAAATTGCATTTAATCCTACTACTAATCCATAACTTGCTGTTTGTTACCATTTTCCAAAGAGAGAAAACAAAATTGAGAATGAATACCAATGACTTATGATTTTTTTTTTTTTAAAGTGTTAATAAATAAAGAATACAATTAAATAAATATAAAACAAAAAGTTGCAGAAATTAAGAAATACAAAAAAATAACAAATAGAAAAATACATTACACTAAATCCTATTTACCCATAACTGGCTGTGTCATTACCAATTTCTAAAGGAAAAAAAACAAACGTAAGTAAATAGTAATAATAAATCATAAATGCAATAAATAATACAAAATAATTACAGAAATGACCATATAGATACAAAAAGAAATACAATTACATTAAGATTCGTAAATAGATTATGTATGATAAATCATACATATAGTTTTTCATGTAAAATGTAAACGTTAAAAATTAACTCTGGCCTAGGGTATCATTTGTAATGATTTAGCTAAATACAACATGTTACTACGGTTTAATAAAGTAGGGCGAATGGAGTGACCACTGAGTGGCGCTGTTACATTAATTCCAGAACCCTACGTCCGCTTCCGGTTTTCCCCTCACTACTGTTTTGACCGTCTCTATCCGGTAATCAAGTTGATAGCGAATATGGACCGACTGCCTGCCAGACAACCGTGGAATGACCGCTTCCCTTCCCCGCCCTCGTGTTGGACTCGTTCCCCTTACGGAGGCCCCGGGCATCGAGGGGGTTCTTCCCGCGGCTACCCAACCTACTCACCCACCTCTCCCATGTGTTCCCCGGTCGGGTTTAACCGTGGACACTGGGGGAGCCCTCAAACAGGGTCCGGCGGGAGAGGACGGAGCTTTGGGGGGTCTCCGGCGAGGTTCGGCAGCGGAGAGAGGGCGCATAGAAGAGGACACCGCTTTGAGAGGCCTCTGAACTTCAGTCCATCGTCTTCCAAGGACCAGGTCGGTTACATTACGAAAATGGCGCCTAACATTACTCAGCTGACACGTTTGACTATGGGTGAGGGCCGACATCCGGGCAACTGGGCTACATACGGGTTCTTCGAGCCATAGCAACCAGACTGGCGTTGAAAACAAACCGTTGCCATTACTCTTTAACCTGTCGACCTACGCTGGTTAAACCCGTCATTCTGCCTCCAAAATGCCGAAAAACTTTTTTGTTTTTTGTTGTGCTAACCACAACTGGAAACAGGGAAAACAAAGGTTGTATTTTGTTCGCCAAAACGTGATAAAAGCCCACAGAGACGAGACAAATGGCTCGCAGCTTTACACCGGGAAAACGAGGACGGTTCTCACTGGAGTCCCCCAAAGTCCCGGGTCGTGTGTTCGGATCACTTCGTTTCTGGTAAATATAAGGAACAAAAATCCACCTTCTTAACCACAACTTGGCTATACGTCCGTGCTAATGTTGTACTTGTTGAATTTGTACCTTATAACGTTCGACAGCTGAAGTTGTTGTACAAAAATAACATGCGGTATATACTATATAGTCTATAGCCTAGCTAGCTATTTTCGAAAACCGGACAACGAGAGGATACCAAAGGCAGCGTTAAGATGGACACCACCTGGAAAACGTAAGCCAGGGCGGCCAAAGAACACCTGGCGAAGAACAGTTGAAGGGGAGCTGAAAGAGATGAAGCTTACATGGGGCGAGGCACAGACACGAGCACAGCAGCGAGATGAATGGCGTCGAGTCGTCGAAGCCTTATTTCCCATCCGGGAAGAAGAGGATTAAGTTAAGTAAGTAATATACTATATAGTCTATAGCCTAGCTAGCTATTTTCGAAAACCGGTTTCGTTTAAATTTGCACTTAACAGTTGGGTTTTTAAAAACCAATAAACCCTATAATTGTCATGTTGCCATTCAATACATGTAGCCCTCAAATCTCTCAATATTTTATACACTAACACTTGATCTTGTTGCAGATAACTTCCGCGTCTCTTTCTTAGTAGCGCGCAGGCTAAGCTAACTAGCAAGCTAAGCTAAGCCTGAGAAGCTTTAAAGTTCACTGAGACGAGTCTGACGCAAATAATACATTTTCGTTTTTTCACACGATATGCGAATAAGTAAAAATGCGTAAATGAAGGATTTAACGCCGACTTCCAAGCCACAACGCTCGTTAAATGCTTTTTCTGTCAATGCTGTGTTCGCTGTGAGCTGGTTTGTTTTCAACGAATTCCCGGTTGCTAGGGGATTGGTAGGCGGAAGTGACGTAGGTCCGCCCTCACCCATTTGAGACAAGAGTGACTTTTCTGTTTCAGTCCAATCACCAAATAGTTTAAATACTAGTAATAAGCTTTTTTTTTTAAACATAATCTAATGATTTAAGTTACAGTGGTTCCTCAATTCACGAGCTTAATGTGTGCTATGCTTTATGCTTTACCAAGAATTGATTAACGTGGACCCCGACTTAAACAAGTTGAAAAACTTATTCGGGTGTTACCATTTAGTGGTTAATTGTATGGAATATGTACTGTACTGTGCAATCTACTAATACAAGTTTCAATCAATCAATTTATTATAGTTCGTAACAAACTACACACTCGTAGCCTATCTGAAATCAATCTTCCTCCCATTAAAATGAACTGAAATTCTGCTATTGGAGTCTACAGACATATTTTTTCAAATCGTGAATAAGTAAGTTTGATTGATTGATTGAAACTTTTATTAGTAGATTGCACAGTACAGTGAAGTGAATTATATTATATAGCGCTTTTCTCTAGTGACTCAAAGCGCCTTACATAGTGAAACCCAATATCTAAGTTACATTTAAACCAGTGTGGGTGGCACTGGGAGCAGGTGGGTAAAGTGTCTGGCCCAAGGACACAACGGCAGTGACTAGGATGGCGGAAGCGGGGATCGAACCTGGAACCCTCAAGTTGCTGGCACGGCCGCTCTACCAACCGAGCTATACAGCACAGTACATATTCTGTACGATTGACCACTAAATGGTAACACCCGAATAAGTTTTTCAACTTGTTTAAGTCGGGGTCCACATTAATCAATTCATGGTAAGTAAGTAAGTACATTTTATTTATAAAGCGCTTTTCACAGATATAATCACAAAGCGCTGTACGAAACATAGGTGAAGTAAAACAATTAACACAACAAGGGAAACATCATAAAAAGGATACACAATGGATTAAAAATGATAGTTTAAAGGTACATTAACTAAAACTTTACTAAAAAGAGAAGTTTTCAAAAGTTTCAACACAGTCAAGATCACAGAGGGACTGGTGCAAGTTGTTCCAGAGTCTGGGAGCTATAGCCTGGAATGCCAGGTCTCCACGGGTTTTAAAACGAGTTTTTGGGGTCTTTAGAAGACCCTGGCCTGAAGACCGGAGGCTGCGCCCTGTAGAGTAGGGGCATAGCAAGTCAGTGATGTACTGAGGGGCCCCACCATGCAACGCACGGAATGTCAGGACTAAAATCTTAAACTCAATGAAATAACTCCTGCTATTGGAGTCCACAGACATATTTTTCAAATCTTGGAAAACCGCAAACTTTCCTGGTTTAGCCACATTACAAGATCAACAGCAAGTATTGCGCTAATTATTCTTCAAGTGTTTGTGGAAGGAAAGTGAAAACGAGTATGGCCCAGAATAACTTGGAGGGATAACATCCAAAGATGGACAAACATACTACTCTACCAGCTTGTGGATACCGCCAAAGGCGTGGCACGGTTAGTATAGTGGTACGGGTTCCTGGTTCGACCCCCAGCTTCTACCACCCTGGTCACGTCCGTCACCCTTGCTCCTGATGGCTGAAGTCTTGCATGGCAGCTCCTGCCATCAGTGCATGAATGTGTGTGCGAAAATAGTGTCAAAGTGCCTTAAAGGTAGAAAAGCGCTATACAAGTATAACCCATTTAGCAAAGACCGACTACGCCCCTACGATCTTATAGAACTAGCACATTCTTTGTTTGTGTTTAAGAATGTTTTGAAATGTTAATGATTTTTAAGTGCTTTAAAAAAAAATGCAGAGACAGCATTATCTTTATTCATGTTTAGTTTATGTAATTTCTTAGAAAGATATACACTTTTATTTGTCATTACTGTAAAAATCTAAACGCTAGCAAATGAGGAAAAAGGAAAAGGAGGGATAGTAAAACACAATGTCACTTGCGGAAGGCAGCCAGTGGGACAACAAATTGTAAAAACCAAACTGAGAAAAACCCCACAAATTGTGGTCTTCAGGAGAAGACCGAAAGACTAAGCACTAAATATAAACAAAACTAACTAAACAGCCAAGCAGGAGAATACTTAGCGGTATAGTAGCAAATAGGAGCTTGGAGCTGGAGTACAACTGGCAAAGACACAATGTGGTAGAAACACCATAGAAAGATCCCACAAACGTGTCTGATCAGACAAAATAGGGTGAAGATGAATGCAAACAGTTGTGTTCAGTCACTCCTGCTTTCATCGGGCGGAAGGCGGGGTACACCTTGGACA
This sequence comes from Entelurus aequoreus, assembly GCF_033978785.1. NCBI lineage: Eukaryota > Metazoa > Chordata > Actinopteri > Syngnathiformes > Syngnathidae > Entelurus > Entelurus aequoreus. Next base: position 26,060,616 of record NC_084739.1, on the reverse strand, counting down.
AGTTGCCACCTCATCGCAGGGCCAACGCAGATAGACAGACAACATTCACACTCACATTCACACACTAGGGCCAATTTAGTGTTGCCAATCAACTTATCCCCAGGTGCATGTCTTTGGAGGTGGGAGGAAGCCGGAGTACCCAGAGGGAACCCACGCAGTCACGGGGAGAACATGCAAACTCCACACAGAAAGATCCCGAGCACAGGATCGAACCTAGGACTACTCAGGACCTTCGTATTGTGAGGCACATGCACTAACCCATGTTCCACCGTGCTCCATGGCAACTTAAAATAGAAAATACAACAGGGGACGGACTTCACCAGCAGGAGGCACACACAAAAAACAGACATGTAACAGTTTACCATTATACTTTAATTGGAAGGTAAATAACTTTAGTTATCTACCCCAAAGGAATATTGAACAGTGCTTTTTTTCCACTGTTTGAAAAATAATGTCTGCCGTTTTGTTTGTGGCGATCACTGCATTCACGCTCATTCGTCCGTGTTGATGGGCTTGTACTGCCCATCCGATTTGAAGCAAAAAATATTCCCACAACGGGACATTTTGCTTTATAATCATATTTCTTTCCTCCTAATTTTTGTTACTTTGCGAAACTTCTCAATAGCGAGTCGCGAGGCTCTCTGTACGTGCTTCCTGTGTATTGCTCTCTGTCCACCGAGACAGTTACTTCTATTGTTAAACTAACGCGCTCAGGTGCTGGGAGTGATGCACAGAGCCTCTTCTCTCTGAAGCGAGAGACGAAGAAATGTGAGGCTCAACAATTCTCGAACATGTCTGTCACTCAAATGTAGGGTTGGGTATCGTTTGAATTCGAACGATTCCGATTCTTTGTTTCGATTCCGATTCCTGACGATTCTCGGTTCCGATTCTTCTTGTACCATGCCGGGATCAATGTGTTTGACAGGTAGTCCCTGGAAGGTGGTATGTATTTTGGGTTGAGAGTTTTCACCATATCCCTGCAAACATAAACAAACATGTAATGTTGCTGTTACTGTTTAGCCCAGTATCAATTAGCTTAGCTCTAACGTTATTGCTTAACTAACCTAAATGTTGGAGATTCCACCTCTGAAAAGGGATGCAGTCTTTTGACTGTGTGCAGTGACCTTTCTGTGGCACTCTTCCGTCTGTGGCACCGACATCTTCCCCATTGCCGCTACGGTGAACGGAGTATGCTAAGCACATCGCGGAGCCTGGCTAGCAGGTTGTAAATTGTCTATGAAGAAATATGCGGGCTAATTTGTTAGCTGCCTCAACGTTGGCGCAAAACACATTATTTATTGCATATATATTGTTTTACTTACGGATTTGGACTGCAGTGCAGTCACCGAGGTGCCAGGCTGGGCGTCGGAGGAAGAGGCAGAGGACGACGGTCGGCGCAGCGCGTCGAAGACGGGACACGCATTTATTTGTACTCCATGAACTCGGAGGTGCTTCATCATGTTCGACGTGCACCCTCCTAAGCACAAAACAGTCCTGTCGCACGTGTTACATTTTGTCGATATTTCATTTTTTTTAGTAAAATAAAGCCACACTTTCAACCGCCGACGCCCGCTATCCATGCTTGACCGACTCGCTCGGCTACATAGGCTCGGCTATGCTAACACTTCCGGCGGTGGGCGTTTCTTCGTTGGTGTTCAGCGGCTTTTTCTTCAGGTCGGCGGACTTATTCTTTTTTTCCGGTCGGCGGACTGCGTATTGAAACTAGGAATCGAAATTTAAACTTTTGAACGATTCCGGGAGAATCGGAAAGTTAGTCCCGGTTCCAATCGATACTCGATACCCAACCCTACTCAAATGCCAGTGATGGCGGACAAAAAAAAACCTCAGCCTCTTGCGATTAGGTTATTGCAACAATTAAAACCTCGATTTCGTCTTGATGTCCATTAATTGTGCAGCCCTAGTACAGTATTTACCTAAAACAACAACATACACATACAATGAGCCAAGATGCTGGTTGTCTTCCAAATTCAAAACCATTCTTCCCAAAGGAAATAGTGCGAGGTATCGGCCATTATTTGCTCAAGGCCCAAACTGTAGTCATGATTAAATATTTATTAACTGCACATGCAGTGTTTTACTTAAAATTTAAACATTCTTTACTGTAATATGACTATAGGGATAAGTTAAGCCATTAAAAAATAAAACTAAAGCTAGTCACTCTTTGAATATACCTGATACATAATATAAAGGGAGCCTAGTGGTGTTTTATAGGTATTACTGGAATTAATCTGTAAGTAAAATATAGACAATTTATTGTATTTCTCTTTATCAGGATCAGTCTTTTGACTCGATAGAGAAGTACTTCAGTCCGTCCATGTTGGAGGATCCCTGGGCAGTGCTGCAACCAACAGAGCCACAGACATCGACCAGCAACAATCAGTAAACAGTAAAAATAACAGGAAATAGCTGTTGGGTTTCTGATTAACTCAGGAGGCAATTTCTTTGATTGGAGGGTTTTATGTTATTCATAGATTAATGTACACGTTTATGCACTGTATTTCAGGATTGTTTGAGGGAGCAAAGTCTTATTTGTGGGAATTCAATGCCTACAGGAAGTACTTAGTCTGTTCATGATCAATCCAGGAATCAGTTAATGAGATGTTTGTACAACTTTGTACAGAAATACCCATGTTTATGTATAGATTTATACATTGTTTAAATGTCTTACTTGACAGGAAGTAAGTAGCTGATCTAATCCTGACCAATACAAGAATTTCCTGCTATTGGATGCTTGTATTATGTTTTGTATTATGAATATGATACAAATGTTTTTTTTATATACATTCTTACTTTGTGTTTTGTGTTTTAAAAAATGACATATTTGTGGATATTAAAACATAACAAAAAGTAGTTTTTCTTTTTTCTGATCAATGCAAGAATCAATGAATTTGACAGGATGGTTGTTAGGAGTGTAAAAAATGACCAATATGAATTGGAATTTGGTTTTAATATGAAAGATCGATCCAAGCGTGAATGAACTGTCCGATGCCCCGATTACACAATTTTGAATTGGTTTACTCGAGAGGTCTTCAACAGGGTGTCTGCAACCTTTAGGGCAGTGGTTCTCAAATGAGGTTAAGCGTACTCCTGGGGGTACTTGAAGGTATGCCAAGGGGTACGTTAGATTTTTTTTAAATATTCTAAAAATAGCAACAATTCAAAAATCCTTTATAAATATATTTATTGAATAATACTTCAACAAAATATGAATGTAAGTTCATAAGCTGAACATCAAATCAAGTAGGCTATTCCATTCATTACCATAAACCCAGAGTTTCCCCCATGCCATGATGGTTTGACCCTCACTAAAATGTCTGTCAAAAAGAACTGTGAAAAGAAATGCAACAATGCAATATTCAATGTTGACAGCTAGATTTTTTGTGGACATGTTCCATAAATATTGATGTTAAAGATTTATTTTTTTGTGAAGAAATGTTTAGAATTAAGTTCATGAATCCAGATGGATCTCTATTACAATCCCCAAAGAGGGCCCTTTAAGTTGATGATTACTTCTATGTGTAGAAATCTTTATTTATAATTGAATCATTTGTTTATTTTTCATCAAGTTTTTAGTTATTTTTATATCTTTTTTTTCCAAATAGTTCAAGAAAGACCACTACAAATGAGCAATATTTTGCACTGTTATACAATTTAATAAATCAGAAACTGATGACATAGTGCTGTATTTGACTTCTTTATCTCTTTTTTTCAACCAAAAATGCTTTGCTCTGATTAGGGGGTACTTGAATTAAAAACATTTTCACAGGGGGTACATCACTGAAAAAAGGTTGAGAACCACTGCTTTAGGGCGTCAGTGAAGGTATTCTCGGGGTGTTGTGAAATGTTTGTTTGTATTTGAATATCTTACTATTGCACAATAGCAAGGTACCTTTAGGATCCCCTGCTTCATGTCTCCATCAGAGGTCCTTGGCCTGTAAAACATTGAAGAGCAAAAGTTTAATCTATTTGCTACACCAGGGGTCCCCAAAACTTTTGACTCGGGAGCCACAATGGTATGTATATGTTTTTTTTGTTTGTTTTGTCATTTCCTCGGGCCTTTTTTTCAACTTTGTATCCCATCCTGATCCAGTCTGGCTGCGCCAAACACTAATTATATCTAAACATGTAAATAGGGCAACAAGAGAAGTATCCTGCACTTCTCTTTTGTAAAGTAAATCTGTATGGCATGAATGGGCATCCACATCAACAATATGATTTGCCTGAGGACAGGTTAATATATATATATATATATATATATATATATATATATATATATATATATATATATATATATATATACACTACCGTTCAAAAGTTTGGGGTCACCCAAACAATTTTGTGGAATAGCCTTCATTTCTAAGAACAAGAATAGACTGTCGAGTTTCAGATGAAAGTTCTCTTTTTCTGGCCATTTTGAGCGTTTAATTGACCCCACAAATGTGATGCTCCAGAAACTCAATCTGCTCAAAGGAAGGTCAGTTTTGTAGCTTCTGTAACGAGCTAAACTGTTTTCAGATGTGTGAACATGATTGCACAAGGCTTTTCTAATCATCAATTAGCCTTCTGAGCCAATGAGCAAACACATTGTACCATTAGAACACTGGAGTGATAGTTTCTGGAAATGGGCCTCTATACACCTATGTAGATATTGCACCAAAAACCAGACATTTGCAGCTAGAATAGTCATTTACCACATTAGCAATGTATAGAGTGTATTTCTTTAAAGTTAAGACTAGTTTAAAGTTATCTTCATTGAAAAGTACAGTGCTTTTCCTTCAAAAATAAGGACATTTCAACGTGACCCCAAACTTTTGAACGGTAGTGTGTGTGTATATATATATATATATATATATATATATATATATATATATATATATATATATATATATATATATACACACACAGTATATAAGAGGTGGGAATCTTTAGGCACCTTACCTCACGATTACGAATCAGGAGCTACGATTTGATTAAACATTTATTATTGATGCATTTTTAATTCACGTATATTGAGCAGTTTTAGATTTATTTTCGTTCCACTAAATAATCACTTGCCACTTAAAAACCCCCAATTCATTTGGAATAAGAAACACTTAAATCCATTCCCACATTTATTAAGTTAATGGAAATGTGTGCAAAACTGGACCATAAGTGCCCGATAGTAAAGTAGCTGGTCGGATCTCTCGGTGAGGTTTATATAAATAAATAATATTTATTTATCTATTTTCTTTTAACTTGGGATGTCCCGCGGGCCAGATTGAGGATGCTGGCGGGCCAGATTGAGGATGCTGGCGGGCCAGATCTGGCCGAGGGACGTAGTTTGGGGACACTGCTAGAAGCTCTGTCCGCTCAATGCCTGCAGCGCTTTCCGCCGCCTTCTATCTGTGTGAGTGTGTGTGCGTGTGTGTATTAGGGATGTAACAATATGAAACATTTCATTTCACGGTTATTGTGACCAACATCACATTTATCTTTATTTATCACTGTATTGTTGAACAGGTTCTAAAAGTATTTATACCCACACTGAAATATTTTAACCAGGTGTTATTAAAACAAATTACATTACGTTTTCCTGAATACAGTTTTCACATGCGCAGTAACATAAAATAGTCAATTGCATGAGAAGGATCTGTTAAAATGATCGTGGCTGATGCAACATTTGGATGTACAGTGGTACCTCAACCTACGAGCACATTGCATTCCACGACTAACCTTGTGACTCAGAATACTGGTATCTTAAAACAGCCCATTGAAATGAATTGGAATTTATTATTTGCTTGACCCTCCTGAACAGCACAATTTTAACAGGTAAAATGCCTTTTCATTATAAAAACTGACTTTTAGATCAGAAATATTGTTTGAAAAACAATACAATAGTAATACAAAACAACAACAGCACAGGAGTTGTATGAAGTAATGTAATACAGTAATAATAATAAGTGTTTTCCTTTTCCAGGAGACTGAAGAGGACTTCGAAATTCTTTGGTCCATTGTTAGAAGGGCTTTCCAAAATGCTCCATAAGTGTAACCCTGGTCATTTGTAAAGTATATTCTTTTGAAGATAAACCGTGCCACCTTTATAGAACTGACCAATTTGTAATGTGAAATAAAAGTCTTCCTATACAAAGAACTGTATTTGCATCAAATCCCACTGTACAGAATTGTTACAATTTAAAATGTATTGTTTTTAAACATTATGGTTCTCCGTATATCTACGCATAGAGTCGTCTCATATTGGAGAGATGCACACCTTATGATAACTTTTTAGGTGCAACCTAATTAACTTTTATGTATGTAATTTCTGGTCTAATTAATACAAGTGTGAATTATATTTTAAAAATTTAAATTTGTTTTATTAATTTATTCATCAATTTTACATAATCTAGTACCACCTCAGAAAAAACTTGGCTCTAAAAGTACCACCACAATGACCAACATTAAAATACAGTAGCCTAGTAGGCCCAAGTATTCATTAAAAACAAGGAATAGGTTGCATTTAATATTTTTGGCCACTGTAGCATTTAAACAGCAACACTGTTTGAATTTAGGAACATAAAACACTGTGTACTTTAATCAGGTGAAACTTTGGTGTACCACTAGATGGCATACCACAGTACTAGACCTAGATCTAGACCAATTATCCATCCATCCATCCATTTTCTACCACTTATCCCTTTCGGGATTTCAGGGCCAACACAGATAGACAGACAACATTCACACTCACATTCACACACTGGGGACCATTTAGTGTTGCCAATCAGCCTATCCCCAGGTGCGTGTCTTTGGAGGTGGGAGGAAGCTGGAGTATTTGCTAAGTATCGAAGAATGTTTAGACTGACTGTAATAATGATAAATGTTTAGTAGCATCATCTACATGCTGTGATGTAAAGAAAACACACACGCACATAATGAATACTTGGAGCAGGGGTGTCCAAAATACGTCCTGTGGGCCAAAGACGGCCCACCAACATTTTCAATCTGGCCCGTTTGATGTTATGTGTTTAGTTAGTAATATTGCCCGCAGTCAGATTGCATTCCTTGTGCAACATTTACTTATACAACCTTCAATAGTCAGGGTGCAAAAAAAAAAAATCAAACGAAAAAAAATGTCAACAAACATGGTCATGCACAACACAACCTGCTCACTGAACTTTGTGGATATTATGAAAACATCCATGCACCATAACAAATTCAGTAATTACACACATTTAAATCCATTACAAAGCATGATGGGAACAATGCAAAACACTCTCCACACATATCCATGTTTGGCGCATTTTAGCTGCTTTATATTTCTGATTAATTACAAATAGTTAAGGAGGTCGTCACGGAAGTAAACAAGGTAGAAGTCAAACTTTCACATACCCTTAATATCCAATTATAGTAATTATTAATTATATATCAATTAAAAATAATATAATTTGTACACATATTTGGGCCATTCAACCGAATTGATTCAAAGTGAGGTTAGAAATATTTTTAAATTTTGTAAGTTGTATTCTCAAAACTTTGTCCCTACATATATTGTACAATATCTAAAGTACACATTTCTATAGAAAAAGCCGTCAACTTGTATTTTCAGAATATTTGTGAATGTTTGTCCTCTCCCAACATTTGTCAAGACCAAATCATAGCATTCAAATATGAATATAAAATATCATGTTACTCTGTTAATATCATGCTTACTTCCCTAAATGTAAATATGTTTAAAAAAAAAAAATGATTGTAGTTTTTCATGATAGAATCCATAAAAATGAATTTTTTTAAACAAATTTTCTTACTTCAATAGATGAAATTATTTCAAATCGACAGGTTATCTTTCTTTTTAAAATGCATAACACTGATCAGATTGACTCAGAAATAATGATTTATGAAATTGAACATACATTTAACCAATCAGTATCATAATATTTTAGTTGAAAACTAAATATACTTTCTTCTCTTTGTAAACCCAGAGTATTTCGGTAGTGACCACTGTTTTGTGTGCAAGGTATAAGGTAAGGTAAGGTCATAGACCCTCAACCTTTTTGCTTAATATTAACTTATAACATGCTTGATTTTGTAAAAATTGCAACACTTATGTTTTGTGGTCAATAATATAATTTAATTTGAAAGAAAACCGTTTATATTAGTTTATCCATCCATCCATTTTCTACCGCTTGTCCCTTTCGGAGTTGCAGGGGGTGCTGGAGCCTATCTCAGTTGCATACGTATCAGTTGAAAATAAGCACGGTGGAGCAGTGGGTAGCTCTCGTGCCTCACAGAGAAAAGGTCATAAGTTTCATTGTGGAGTTTGCTAGTTTTTCCCACGACTGTGTGGTTTCTCTCCGGGTATTCCGGCTTCCTCCCACCTCCAAAGACATAAAATTGGGGTTAAGCGTATTGCAACACTAAATTGGCCCTAGTGTGTGAATGTGAGTGTGAATGTTGTCTGTCTGTATTGGCCTTGTGATGAGGTGGTGAATGTCCTCTGTGTACCCTGCCTTCCGCCCGAGTGCAGTTGGAATAGGCTCCAGCCACCCCGCGACCCCAAGAGGGACGAGCGGTAGAAGGTGGATGTCTTCAGTATTCAGAGAAGAAGAAAACACTTCATATTACTGTCAAGCTTCTGAAAACTAATGTGCAATACTTTGGCTCCGTTTACACTGGACACCAAATCAGACTGGATACATTTTGCCAGTCGTGTCACGGACTCGTATGGCTGCGGTATTTGTGACCCCAAGATGCAGGACGACGACGTGCAGGTAAGAGTCTTTTAATTCTCACAAGTCGCAAGGAGGTGCAGCAGGCAAGTGCACAAAAACATAAGCAGCACAGCAAACTGAGTTAGTAATATAAGATAAAGAAATAATCCTCGAGCACTGACTGGAGGGGGAGTCAGGCAAAATTAGCAGTCTGATTGGCAACTGCAACCAGGGACAGGTGAGGGAACGAGCGCTCAGGGCATAGGCGCCGATCCCATGGGTGCTTCAGGGCCCGAGCCCCCACGGACAATGCCGAGCACTCACGTGGGATTGATGGCAAATTCTTTCTCACCACCAAGCAAAAACCGCGCATGCTCAGAAAAGTAGCATCAGATTTACCACCCGTCTGAGCACCCACTGGCAGAAATGTAGATCGGCGCCTATGGCTCAGGGAGATATGCAGGAAGTGGAACTAAAATAAGAGCGCTGACCAAGAAATAAACACAAAACTAAGGAAACAAACAAGTGACACGAAGTGAGACAGATCGTCACACAAAGTTCTTCAAATCTAATATATCAAATCAAATGTCTTCGAATATATATACAGTATCAATATGATACATCACATATTTTACATATTTTCTTTACAACATGTCCAAAAAGGAGTAGGAAGCAGCAAGGCGTATCTAATCCTGCCCCTTTTTCACTTCATAGCAATTACTAACAGAATCAGAAATACTTGAATGATCCCTGAGGGGAAATTAACATTTTCAGCACAATCCCATTCAAGAGCGGGCAAATATTACAGGGAGACAGAACAGGATCGCTGACGGGTCTGCCAACTTCCGGCGGCCCTCAGAAAAATGGTGAGAAACAGGTAAACGCTGGGGAAGGGGTGAGAAAAAAAAAATTCAGTCTATGCTTTGGCCCCTGGAGAGGGGGTCCAGACTGAGGCCAAGGAAGAAAAAAAACCTCTTACCCATAGCACACAAAAACATGTGTGTAAGGGGGAAACATCAAATAACACAAAGGACATTAAAGACATTAAAAGAGCAGAGCTGATACAACCAGCCACTTCTACACACAGCCACAAAAGTAAAACAACAAAAACAAAAAAATAACATACACTGTGGTGGCATCTGCGGTGTTCCACGCAATCATCTTCTGGGATGGGGGGGGGGGGGGGGGGGGGCATGGGCCGAGACAGGAGCAGACCCAACAAAGCAACCAAGAGAGCCGACTCCACCCTCGGCCGCCCACCAACTCTCGGCCAGTGTCCAGTCCGCATGGATGAGCGAGGATACGTCCAAGAAGACCGAGGTGTCCGATACCTGCTCATTCAGCCAAGACACTGTGAAGCTTGTCCGTCAGCTCCGCAGCCTTGTCTCTTCCTCCACATCTCCTCCAGTCTCTCCAAACGGACTATGGTGTGGCAGAGACCCAGCAGCTGGTCTCCACGGCCAAAAGGCTCCCGGGAGGCAGATCCAGAAGTTCACAAAAAAGCACCGCAGAAGTCACAAAAGTGCCACCCCTTGTCACACAGTCCCAAAGGGTTCCGAACCAAGAGGCAAAAAAAAACGTGTGGCCTCCATGTGACATGGAGGCCACATTGTGACCACATTGGGGCCTGTGCGCGTTTTTACTGGAGTCTGAGAAAGATCACATGTTACTTAATACGTACAGTCAGCTGGAAAAAAAATCTGATTTAGACAAAAATCTGATTTTGTTCACTTTGGCCTGCAGTCTAAACGTAGTCTTTGACCTCCAGTTAGCCTTCCTTTGCTCGCTGGCCGATAAATCAATATTGACTTCAAACGTTCCTTCTTCTTTTCTTATTCCCTCTTCAAATATTCTTGGTGTTAATTGGGTGAGCCTTCATTCATTTATTTAGTTCTATCTATTTATGATTTATTTACTGTATATTCATTTCATTTTTTCTATTAATCTTCATATGTCTTACTTGTATTTTATTCTTTATCTCTACTCATGGTTCTTACTATTTTACAAGTTTTATTATTTTTTATTTTTCAACGTTCCTCAGATGAGCCATCTGCCTCAGGGGTTATCGGCCATACTTGTGGGGGCGCTTTGTGTCAGCGTCGTGGTGGCCATGATCTGATGACCTCCTGGTGCAGATGGTTCCTGTGATAGTGTTTACTCACATGTCTCCTCTGTACTCAGCCATGCAATCATTTGTCCATCTAGTTGCATATGTGTGTATGTTGTGTGTGTGTGTGTTTGGTATCTGTGTCCGTGTGTACGTATGTGATAATGGGGGATATGGGTCACCGGGGTATTGTTTTTAACTTTGTAAAGCACTTTGCGTTGCATTTCTTTTATGTATGAAAAGCGCTTTATAAATACATTTTGACTGATTGATTGATTCTTTCACCGTATTCTCGCAACTTTTCTTATTCACTTTTTATATTTAGTTTTGGCATGTTGGTGTCTTGATTCTTTCTCTCTGAACTCCACAATTACAGATAGAAACCAGCAGTACATTAAAAAACATGCTTATTTGCTTTAAAGGCCTACTGAAATGATTTTTTAAAATTTAAACGGGAATAGCAGATCCATTCTATGTGTCATACTTGATCATTTCGCGATATTGCCATATTTTTGCTGAAAGGATTTAGTAGAGAAAATCGACGATAAAGTTCGCAACTTTTGCTCGCTGATAAAAAAAGCCTTGCCTGTACCGGAAGTAGCGTGACGTCACAAGCGGTAGTGCTGCTCACAATTCCCGTTGTTTACAATGGAGTGAGAGAGATTCGGGCTGAGAAAGTGATGATTACACCATTAATTTGAGCGAGGATGAAAGATTCATAGATGAGGAACGTTACAGTGAATGACTTGAAAGGCAGTGATGGACGTATCTTTTTCGCTCTGACCGTAACTTAGGTACAAGCTGGCTCATTGGATTCCACACTCTCTCCTTTTTCTATTGTGGATCACAGATTTGTATTTTAAACCATTTTAGATACTATATCCTCTTGAAAATGAGAGTCGAGAACGCGAAATGGACATTCACAGTGACTGAACATGTAAATACACGATTAATAATTCAGCTTTGCGAAGCTAAAAAAATAGAAGCTAACCTAGCTACGTAGCCAACTTGACTCAGTCTCAAATGCAGATAGAAACTAAATTAAAAAAAAAACCTGACTGGATGGATAGACAGAAGACCAATAATACTATTAAACCATGAACATGTAAATACACGATTAATAATATTCCGCTTGGCGAAGCTAAAAAAACAGAAGCTAACGTAGCTGCGTAGTCAACGCGATATCATCAGTCTCAAATGCAGATAGAAACTAAATAAAAAAAACCCTGACTGGATGGATAGACAGAAGATCAATAATACTATTAAACCATGAACATGTAAATACACGATTAATAATATTCCGCTTGGCGAAGCTAAAAAAACAGAAGCTAACCTAGCTGCGTAGCTAACGCGATAGCGCCAGTCTCAAATGCAGATAGAAACTAAATTTAAAAAAAACCTGACTGGATGGATAGACAGAAGACCAATAATACTATTAAACCATGAACATGTAAATACACGATTAATAATATTCCGCTTGGCGAAGCTAAAAAAACAGAAGCTAACCTAGCTGCGTAGCCAACGCGATAGCATCAGTCTCAAATGCAGATAGAAACTAAATAAAAAAAACCCTGACTGGATGGATAGACAGAAGATCAATAATACTATTAAACCATGAACATGTAAATACACGATTAATAATATTCCGCTTGGCGAAGCTAAAAAAAACAGAAGCTAACCTAGCTGCGTAGCTAACTTAGATGCGGCGGCGGGCGTTGTACGCTTTTGACGACACCCCGGCCGCCATCAGAGTCGGCAAGAAACATATATTTCCCCAAAGTTACGTACGTCACATGCACATATCGACACGCACGTACGGGCAATCGATCAAATGTTTGGAAGCCAAAGCTGTACTCACCGTAGTGCGTCTGTTATCCTGCTCAAAACACAACACAACCTCCTGGTGTTGGTGTTGCTGTAGTCCGCTGCTCCACCGGCTCCAACTTTCTTATTTGCAGTCTCCATTGTCCATTAAACAAATTGCTCAATCGCTTTATTAACAAGCGGTAACTGGTTGTAGTTCAAAAAGTAACGCACACACATACACGAGCTGCTGTTAGCCAAAAGTCACGATCACACACACTCAAGTTCTCCGCCAACTCACTCGCGCATGCGCGTTCCCCAAACCCTTAAAGACAGTACACTAATGCAAATATCAAGGATATTAACAGTATTGTACTTAGCCGCTAAGACACCGATCGATCCCACCTACAACGTTCTTCTTTGCAGTCTCCATTGTTCATTAAACAAATTGCAAAAGATTCAGAATACTGTGGAATTTTGTCAAAGAAAACAAGAGGCTTTTCTATCGGGTCCGATGGGGTCCAACCACTTCCGTTGCTTTTGTGACGTCACGCGCATAAATCATATCCAAAGGAGTTTTTCAACCGGAAGTGTGGCGGGAATTTTAAAATTGCACTTTATAAGTTAACCCGGCTGTATTGGCATGTGTTGCAATGTTAAGATTTCATCATTGATATACAAACTATCAGACTGCGTGGTTGGTAGTAGTGGCTTTCAGTAGGCCTTTAAATAGATGATTGAAACAATGATTCTTGAAAATAATCACTTATTTTAAGACTTTGTGAATACATTATTTCAAAATGGTAGGATTAAACTACTCTCAATTTCATTTTGTCACTACCAAAATGATAATGTCACCACTGTTTCGGTCATGACATCCATCCATCCATTTTCATCGCAGGGCCAACACAGATAGACCGACAACATTCACACACTAGGGCGGGGGTCTGCAACCTGCGGCTCTCTTTAGTGCCGCCCTATTGGCTCCCTGGAGCTTTTCAAAAATGTATGAAAATAGAAAAAGATGGGGAAAAATATATTTTTGTTTTAATAGGGTTTCTGTAGGAGGACAAACATGACACAAACCTCCCTAATTGTTAGAAATCCCACTATATATCCTTTATTTATCCACTATTTATAGTAAACATGCTTTTCTGATGAGAGTATTTGGCGAGTGCCCTACTAATTTTGGCAGTCCTTGAACTCACCGGAGTTTGTTTACATGTACAACTTTCTCTAACGATGCCAGAGAAAGATATGTTTTATGCAACTCCTCCTTTGTCTCATTTTGTCCACCAAACCTTTTATGCTGTGTGTGAATGCACAAAGGTGATCTTTGTTGATGTTATTGACTTGTGTGGAATGCTTATGCGGCATATTTGGTCAGTGCATGACTGCAAGCTAATGGATGCTAACATGCTATTTAGGCTAGCTTTATGTACCTATTGCATCATTATGCCTCACTCGTAGGTTTATTTGAGCTAATTTAATGTCCTATGTCCTCTGTGTATTTAATTTATATCTGCATTTCTCATGACATATTATCTGTATGTAATACTGCCTGTATCTCTGGTAGTTGTTTGTGTGCCATGTTGTTCCAGACCACAGCAAACATTACCCAGCTTGCATAGATTGTTATAAATCCATTCAAAGAAGACAGCCCGCCATTTTCTTTAATTTGGACACGCGCATGTATACTTTTGGCCATTCTAAGCCAGTAACATCCAGGAGTTATCTCACCCTCTGAGAAACCTCTGTTTTACTAATGTTTTCCAATGTTGTAAAAATGTGTAGAATAAATATTAAAATACAACATTTATGTCAATGAAGATTTGCGTCAGTCTGCTGCACATAGTCATTTTGATAGTAGGCTAATATAGCTAATATAGACTTACGTCGTGTGTTGCCTTCACTATATTACTTATAGAAGGCTTTTCACTTTTTGCGGCCCCAGACAGATTTTTTTATTTTTATTTCTGGTGCAAATGGCTCTTTCAACGTTTTGGGTTACCAACCCTTGGGTGATTAGTGTTGCCAATCAACCAATCCCCAGGTGCATGTCGTTGTGTGTGGGAGGAAGCCTGATACACGGAGGGAACCGACGCAGTCACGGGGAGAACATGAGTACTCCGCACAGAAAGACCCCGAGCCCGGGATCGAACCCAGAACCTCCATATTCTAAGGTACATACCTGTACAGCCGTGTTGCCCTCGGTAGTGACAATTTTAGCTCATTTTGAAAACAACTAAATCATGCTAGCAAGCATATGGCGAGCAAACACATGCACCTTTGAAGAGTTGTGCACTCATAAAATCATAACATGTTGCATAAAAGCTGAAAAAGTTGACACAATTGAAGAGAATATGTGTTCGGTAGACAGTAGTGACAGTTTTCAAAGATACACACGGATATTCAGACTTTTAAAAACTATAGAATTAAGTGACTCACCATTAAGCCATGAGGAGTAGAAAAGCAATGTCACTTCCGGGTAAAAAATGTAGGGGTGTGGCATTAATACATACACGAATAACATATTTAATAATATTCCCTTATAAAAGTCCGTTTCGGTTTTTAGAAAAAAATATTTTCTAATCATGATGGTTCACACATTTACCACCAGGAGGCAGTCTAACCACATACATCCCTTCAACCTCTGTTAAAATTTCACTTGCAGTCTGTGGGCCATTACTACTTCTCAGTTGTGACTTTCCCCTCTAGTCTATCACTCAACTTCCTAGTTTGACTCTTGCTCTGGCTGTGCTCCCACTCGTGGCATCTCCCCACTGTTACAGGCAGGTGTTGCCCTGTTAGGGAATATACATTGACCCCAAACCGTGATTTTTTTTTTGAGTCCACAGACAGCTAGAAGACTGGCAATCAAATCAGCACGCATCAGCTTTAGTGGAAAGATTTCCTTAATGGTTCAACATAAAGACAAAAACAAAAAAGCTCCGGTAGTGAAAATAACCTGTTCCAGGGTCAAACCGTTCCCAGTGCTTCTTCAGTTATTTTCTGTTACACCCCCACTAGAAAGAAGATTGTAAATTGTATCATTTGTCTATAAAATTGTTGTAAGTACACCTCTATATAACAGTGTCTATATTGACATTTGTATGCTCGTACAACACTTAAAACCTTTAGCATATCAGTATGTGGAATTAAATTATGGAATGGATTAACCAAAGAAATCAAACAAAGCACCAATATGATTCAGTTTAAGAGACTGTTCAAACTACAAGTGTTCACAAAGTACACAGAACAAGAATTATGATGAACATCTTGAACCCTTTTTTTCCTTTTTTTTATTGAGACAAATATTATTCATGTATTTATTAATTGTATGGTTACTATGGTATATTATTTAATATTTATTTGTTCACTGTTCTGTTACAGAGAACAAGGAAATGGGATAAAATTGATAGAATATTAAACATCCATCCATCCATCCATTCATTTTCTACCGCTTATCCCTTCTGGGGTCGCGGGGGGTGCTAGAGCCAATCTCAGCTGCATTCGGGCGGAAGGCGGGGTACACCCTGGACAAGTCGCCACCTCATCGCAGGGCCAACACAGATAGACAGACAACATTCACACTCACACACTAGGGCCAATTTAGTGTTGCCAATCAACCTATCCCCAGGTGCATGTTTTTGGCGGTGGGAGGAAGCCGGAGTACCCGGAGGGAACCCACGCAGTCACGGGGAGAACATGCATACTCCATACAGAAATATCCCGAGCCCGAGATTGAACTCAGGACTACTCAGGACCTTCGTATGTTTCCAGTTATTTCACCTTTTTTGTTAAGTACATAACTCCACATGTGTTCATTCATAGTTTTGATGCCTTCAGTGACAATCTACAATGTAAATAGTCATGAAAATAAAGAAAACCCATTGAATGGAGGAGAAGGTGTGTCCAAACTTTTGGCCTGTACTGTATATATACTAGGGATGTAACGTTAACTGGTATTTACGGTAAACCGTGGTAGAACTCCTGACGGTTAGTATTACCATTTTAAATTGAAATGATGGTAAAACCGTGATTGATAACCGCACCTGGAGAAGCTCACAGACCAGTGATATTGATTATTTCCCAGCGAAGCAAGCTAGTGCCCTATACTCGCTAGCTAAACTGAATGTTAACATGAATACAAGACACACAATTTCAAAATACTTAAGTAATTGAATATAGGTCCCGGATTCCATGGGATGGCATCTGGGTCCAGACTCGAACTGCCACTTGCAAGGAGCCTACCTACGACAAGAGCTAGATGGAAAATCCCTCCAGCAACTCTACTATTCACTCATTTATCATTACTTAAGTTACTGTGCAGAAGTTTGGGGAAATAATTATTAAAGCAACATACATCCCTTAACAATCTTACAAAAACGGGCACTTAGAATTATCCATAATGTGGGGTTCAAGGAGCACACGAATAGCTTATTTTGAAGGTTCAAAACTGTTATGTATGGGGGGAGTAGAAGGCACAGACAACAAGGGCTTGGTATTTAACTGTATGATAATATATATATATATATATATATATATATATATATATATATATATATATATATATATATATATATATATATATATATATATATATATATATATATATATGTTGGAAAACAAAACAATAATATTAATAAACAAGGGAATGGAGTGTGACAAAAAGAGCTAGATGGTGTGAGACTATGTGTAGGAATTAACTGCTGAGTGTTACCAGAGTGTTGAGCGAGAGGCAAGTCCAAAAGGGGCAGGGCAGGCTCATACATCCGTGAGGCAAGCAGGAAGTAGTCGGGGGTATAGCGAGGCGTCGAAGGTTCGTGTCAAAGCGGGAGGTCGAGATCCAAGAGGCAGTCAGGGAAGCCAAGGGAACAAGGAAAGACGAGACACACAGCTTGTCAACGCGGGAACGGAGGTCTGCTGTTGGAGCGACAAGGAGGACACGAGACAAACAATACGACGAGGCAGAAAACACAGACAGCAACGAGTGCGCATAGAGCTAGACGTGTAGGCTTACTGTACGCGAACAGATGATTACGGGGACGGTATAGCTCGGTTGGTAGAGCGGCCGTGCCAGCAACTTGAGGGTTGCAGGTTCGATCCCCGCTTCCGCCATCCTAGTCACTGCCGTTGTGTCCTTGGGCAAGACACTTTACCCACCTGCTCCCAGTGCCACCCACACTGGTTTAAATGTAACTTAGATATTGGGTTTCACAATGTAAAGCGCTTTGAGTCACTTGAGAAAAAGCGCTATATAAATGTAATTCACTTCACTTCACTTCACATTACATTCGGGCCTGGGATAGCAGATTGTGCAGGCTTTTGAAGGCAGGACCTCTGATCAACCACAGGTGCGCTGATTGCTGGTGATTGATTGCAGCTGTGCACCGGCGCAGCCTCTGCCGGAGTGGCGGGCGCAGGTGCGCTCTTGGAGGCACAATCAGCAGAGCGCACAGATGAGTGTGCATTGGATTGCGCCCTGGCCGTGACAAAAACTGCTAAAAATTTCCCGATTTAGTAGAATATTTGACAGGGCTTATCATGTTTAAAGCAATACGTTATCAATTGCCTGCAAATATTCAAAGTTTATTCTTAGAAAGTTATGTGGGGTATAACCTCAGAGGAACGGCAAAATATAAACACACTTTAGCACTTAGCACAAGGAAAAGATTTTGTGTCTCAGTCTGTGGGGTGAAAATATGGAAAAGCCAGAGTGATGAGCTCAAACACTGTTCAAACATTGAGGATTTTAAGAAATTGTACAAATGTAATATTTTGGTTCGGTATAGTGATTTCTAGGCTTTTTTTGAATATGAGTATGAATGACTTATATAACTTACTTATGATGATATATTGAGAATTGTAAGCACATAGTTCTGGGCAAATTGAGTTATGTGGATCCAAATGAATTTGATAAAGTTAAAGTACCAATGATTTTGGTTCGGTATAGTGATTTCTAGGCTTTTTTTGAATATGAGTATGAATGACTTATATAACTTACTTATGATGATATATTGAGAATTGTAAGCACATAGTTCTGGGCAAATTGAGTTATGTGGATCCAAATGAATTTGATAAAGTTAAAGTACCAATGATTGTCACACACATACTAGGTGTGGTGAAAGTTGTCCTCTGCATTTGACCCACCCCCTTGTTCATCCCCTGGGAGGTGAAGGGAGCAGTGAGCAGCGGGATTCATTTTTGGTGATTTAACACCCAATTCCAACCCTTGAGGCTGAGTACCAAGCAGGGAGGTAATGGGTCCCATTTTTATAGTCTTTGGTATGACTCGGCCGGGGTTTGAACTCACGACCTACCAGGCGATCTCAGGGCGGACACTAGTGATGGGTTGATGAGGCGTCATGAAGCGTTTCAACACATTGCAAAACTGTATTGATACTGTGTCGATACTGTGTCACTAAATACTGACATCTGCTGGACATTAAAAATCCCTACAGGCAACCTATGGACCGACTCAACTGACACTGATTTTATGACCTAGTATATACAGTAATATAAACCAAGTCATTGTATTTCATTAAGGATTATTTCATATCTTCATTTAAATAAAAATATATTTTTATATTTTTTAGATACAGTCAATAAATAATGTGAACATGTATCATAACATGGAAAACTAAGAGAACGGGTTGTGAATGAGGATGCTTGTGGACTGGGAATTATTATTATTATTTTTTTTACACATTTTTATTAAAAAAAAACAGTTTTTCCAACATATTAAATTTTAGATGATTTCTCTTAGTTATTATTTCTCCGGCTGTAGAAAAGACCCGCTCACAGGCAATGTTCCCTCTAATTGTTCATGTGTGTGAGCAAACACAAAAACTCCCTGAGCATTTAGTGGAGCACATGTGAGCAACATCACACGTGGCAATACCGGCAGCACACCTGTCTCAAAGCAATCTTTTATAATAACACTCAAATGAGAGGAGTCATTTTCATGAGATTATTTTCTAATATTAGTTATTTGGCCCACTTGTAATGAAAATAAAAGAAATCTTGTTTTTCATAAGCTATGGATTAGTATTGTACAATATGTCTGGGTGGGGGTCCTGCTTTGGAAATCATTTGTACCCCTTTCAGAGATCACATTTAGTTCCCCTTAAACATCCTCATGTTGCACAATGAAATGTAAGCATAGGATGAAGTGTGCATTCCTGTAACTTTCTCTAGTAACAGCATTCCATGATTAATACCAATAAATTAACATTAATGATAAATGACAGTAGAATAAGCACACGTATGACTGAGGAGCATAGTGTAACTTTGTGTGGTGTTTGAGTTGTCCGACTTTTTGTGTGGCCATAAACGCACCAGTGGTTTAGTGGTATGCGTGTTGGTGACAGATGACAAGTGGGTTTTGGCCTGGTTTGTACGGCAGAAAATGACTAGTTTTTCCAGATAGAAGTTTTTTACTCATGCTTTTGGTGTGGTTATGGCCGAATATAAACAGTTTTGCTCAATGAAGTGATCGATATAATTCCTGGCCTCGAAGCATCTCGATAGACGTTACAATAATTGAACGGTGTTGACGAACACCGTTAGGGCCGCTTGTTGTCACTGTCACTCAAAGTTGCATTGCAAAATTACACAGAATAAATGTGTTTATTTTGTTTAGAATTCAGATGGGATTTGATTTGGTGCGCGGCATATATTTGCTGTGCGCAGAGGACGCTTGAGCAGTGCGCAATTGCGCAGACGCGCACCTTAGAGGGAACGTTGCTCACAGGGCACAGAGGAGGCGTCAGTGCGACACAGTTCGCGTATCGGTCACGTGACCAAAACAGCTCATGATCGGTCACGTGACTTTCTAAAGGCGTTACGCGCACCGACAGGGTTTCGCTCTATGAGCTCGACGCATGCGCCGATGCATCAGGGTTGCCGGACCCATCTCTACTGAGTAGGTAAAATGTGGTTCAGAGGAAACTGGATATTAGTTAAAGTAACTGTGTACAAAAAGGGGGGATTCAAAAAGTTTATGCTTCTTCCCATTACCCTTTTCAGATATGTTTAGTTTAATTTAATTAAATTTTCTTAATTCAATTTTCTTTTCTTTTTTGTGAAATAATAATATTGCCATTGAGCACAGGACTGTTCAATGGAGATATGAATGTATATTATGTACTACATGGATGGATGTGTGATGTGGAGCTGACTATGACATACTCAATAAACAATAAACACATACCCTAACAAAACAATAATACAGCCGACGTTATCATTGGACAATAATGTCGGTGGGCTCGACACACAACCTATATGTCATCCAGGCAAAGGTCATCACCATAGCAGTTGTGCTGTTTAAATTGGAATGTGTTTAATCCCTAAACTCTGGCACCTGAAGACATTATCACCGCAAATCCTTCACCCGCATGCCCTTTAAGGAAGTGGAAAAATAAAAATCAAGGCGTTGCGTCTTTCCTCCTGTATTAACCACAAGTTTATTGGCCTGATTGGTTTGTGATAACAGCAAGCGATGGCAGAGTCAATGTCAAGTAATAAACGTTGGAAATATTTACATATAAATGATGCAAATTTTAGAGAGAGCGGAGTTCTCATATAAAATGGGACAAGGCACAGCTAAAATGCACTCCCTGGCATGTACTTTTAAATCATTAAGCAGCCTCTCTGTGCAAAGTGACAGCCAACAAGAGGCGACAGTGTGACAAGCGCTCATGCATTTAGAGGCCGGGGGGGGGGACAAAAAACCCCAACATGCTTTGGGGGGCAATAAGAGCGTGTGAGACGATGGCTGTGTTTACAAGCGCCCAGTACTCGGCTGGTCGGCCTGAGTTCATCCAACGGTCAACGGTTCTGAGGTCCCCGGGTCTTGGGTCGTTTTGAAAAAGATCTGTGAAGCAGAATTAAAGTGATCTACCTCCGGACTCCGGACGAAGGAGCAGAAAAGGCTTTTTGGTCTTTGAAATGAGGAAGAGGAGAAATACACAGAGAGAGGGTGGGCTAGGAAGGGGCCATCAAGAAGAGAGGAGAGGAAGAATGATGTTTAATGAGTGTTTTCCCCTGCCTGAGCTACTTTGAAACATAACTAACTGGACCACCCTATGTGAGGCCGGCCCACTTGAAGTCATTAGTCCAAAATAACTTTCCGTTTACAGCAGTACAGTGCAAAAGTGGGGAAATTTGGAGTTTCACACTCTTGTTGGGGGAAAAGAGCAGAGAGTGGAGTGCTACAATTTCCCTTTCTATGTCAGATTCTTTGTTTGGGGACTCCTGTAGACTCAGTTCAGTTCAGTTCAGTTTCAGTTTATTTCGAACATGCATACGATACAATGTAATGCATCACACATTTCCAGTTGTTTCAAAACAGCACGTCCGAAAAGGAGTAGGAAGAAGCAGAGTTTATTTAATCCTACCCCTTTTCACACCATCGCAATTTTATCCAATTTCCTTGTTCTCTGAGACACAACAGTGAACAAATAAATAATATACCAAGTAAGCATACAAATATTAAATACATAAACAATCTTTGTCTCAATAAAAAAAAAAAAAAGGAAAAAAATGATTATTGTTCTGTGTACTTTGTGAACACTTGTAGTCTGAACAGTCTCTTAAACTGAATCGTATTGGTGCTTTGTTTGATTTCTTGTTTGGTTAATCCATTCCATAATTGAAATCCACATACTGATATACTAAAGGTTTTAGTGTTGTACGAGCATACAAATGTTTTAAATTACATTTTCCTCTAAGGTTATATTTGACTTCTTTTGTTGAGAAGAATTGTTGTACATTCTTGGGTAGCAGGATATAGTTTGCTTTGTACATCATTTTAGCTGTTTGCAAATACACCAAATGGTTGAATTTCAATAATTTTGATTTAATAAATAAAGGGTTTGTATGTTCTCTATATCCAACATTATGTATTATTCTAATTGATCTTTTTTGTAACACATTTAGTGAATGAAGCGCACATTTGTAGTTGTTCCCCCATATTTCTGCACAATAACTCAGATATGGTAACACTAGTGAGCAGTAGAGAATATGAAGTGATTTTTGGTCTAGAACATCCATCCATTTTCTACCGCTTGTCCCTTTCGGGGTCGCGGTGGGTGCTGGAGTCTATCCCACCTCATCACAGGGCCAACACAGATAGACAGACAACATTCACACTCGCATTCACACACTAGGGCCAATTTAGTGTTGCCAATCAACCTATCCGCAGGTGCATGTCTTTGGAGGTGGGAGGAAGCCGGAGTACCCGGAGGGAACCCACGCGGTCATGGGGAGAACATGCAAACTCCACACAGAAAGATCCCGGGCTCGGGATTGAACTCAGGACCTTCGTATTGTGAGGCACATGCACTAACCCCTGTACCGCCGTGCTGCCGGTCTAGAACATGTTTTGCTTTATTCATTATTGACGTGTTTCTTGATACTTTATGTTGTATATTTTTTACATGAGATTTCCAATTCATTTTAGGATCTATTAGTACACCCAAAAATGTGTTTTCATTTACCCTTTCAATATTTACTCCGTCTATCTGTATTTGTGTTTGATTTTCTCTTCAACTGGTACCAAATGGCATTATTTTAGTTTTGCTGAGGTTCAAAGATAGTCTGTTTTTGTCAAACCATCTAATCATTTAATTTTTTTACAGTTAAAAAAAAAAAAGAAGCACAGAGACTGAGTCACGCAGGATTCTTTGTTTGGGGACTCCTGTAGACTCTAACAGCATTCTTTTCGTGAACAGTCAGCGGTCGGGTGTTCTGGAAAATCTCACAAACATTTATTAAAACATGTCACAGGTAAATTTTATAGCGTTGGTCTCATTCTCTCAGAAGCATTGTGGATTGCGTACGTAAGCACTGCGAGTGGGTGCCTCCAAAAGCCAACGTCTGCCAAAACACACATCAGTGTCTCCAACACAATATATAATGATAGCAGTCATGGTGGAGTGAAGATAGTCTGGCGCCACAGGCCTGAAGTTTGAGACAAATGTATGAATTAAGGTGTGTATTTGCTATAATATGCTAACAGGGTTTTTATTGCACTGAATGATATGCGGGCAAACAGACTACTTTGTTATGCACAAAGGGCCCTAGTCTCTCGTTTGCGCTTAAAGGGGAACTGCACTATTTCTGAAATGTTGCCTTTTGTTCACAGTCCTTATGAGACACAAGAACACACCTTTTTTGGGGGGGGATTTAAAGATGATAAAAAAACGCTTGCAAGATGTGACTAATGGGAGTCACAGTTGTAGCCTTCAAAGACCTCTAAAACAACTTCAAAACAATCCATCAACGTTTTTGCATACACACTGTAAGTCTATATACAATGTAGTAACAGACAAGTTCATAACAATATGTAATATGTAGAATATTTACTGCCGCCTAGCTTCTTTTTGTTGTAGCCACCCGCGCCCACACCTGATACTCCTTTCCTCCTGACTACTTAAGATCTCCGGTCCCTTCACTTGGCCCCAGAAGATTCCTAATGATCCACCCTTCCAGTTGTGTACATCTTCTCTGCTTTGGCTCCACTCACGGTTCTCATTCTTTGTGGCTCGTTGCCGTATAGTGTTAATTGTTACTTCTCCACGCCTTCTGTGTGCGTTTTCTGTTCCTCACATCCTAAGTGTGCATTCGTAGTTATTTTTTTCCTCATTCCTTTTTGAGTGCTCTTTTTGTTATTATTATTATTAATTGTTCTGCTCGGCGTTGGGGTCCTACTCCAGCTAAGCCGATTTTGACAGTTTTCTTATTACACTTCTGAGTCTCATTCGCAAATATTATAGTCTACTTTGTATGCAGTTGCAATTCCAAGACCTTAGATGGCAGTAGTGTATAGACTATAGACAGTATGGACAACTCGGTTTCAGACGATCTCCTCATTGGTCGAACGCCCTCGCGTCACTACATGGTGCCATGTTTGTTACCAACTTTGAGCTGGCCACAGCTGACGCTATGCATGGACTGCACTTCCTCAATTAATTTAAAGAGTTTTCTAGCCGTGTAAACATGCCCTGTTGTGCAGCATGGGTCTTCTCTACTAGCAAAAACTGTGGGAAGCATTTGCACCTCTTTCCCCGCAACCCAGAAAGGAGAAAAGTATGGGAAGTGAAGGTTCGCTGGGAGGGCTGGAGTGCCAATGACAACAGTATCTTGTGCGAGATTAGACAACAGAAATCGTCCATTTCTGACCATCTTGGCCATAACTTACACACAATGTTCTACTATTAACTTTGGACATGATTGACCTATGTTCTATGCCACAAGTTTCAGCTCATTTAGCTCATTTTAGCTCAAAGGTCACGTGAAGGAAAATCTATTCCCAAGTGGGCTGGACTGGCAAAATTTTAGACTTAGACTTAGACTTAGACTTCCTTTTTATTGTCATTCGAATTTGAACTTTACAGTACAGATAAGAACGAAATTTTGTTGCATTAACTCATATTATATTTATGTTTATATTCATATTTATATATAAATATTATTATGTATTATTATATGTAATAATACATATAATACATATGTATTATATGTATTATTATATATGTAAATATTTATATTTATGTATATAATATATTGATTATGGCATAATTATCATGCCATAATTATGGCATGATAACTTAAAAATAAAAGACAACTTCAGATTGTTTTCTATGTTTTAAAATAGAACAAGCACATTCTAATATTGTACAAATCATAATCTTTTTTTACACTTCCATGTTGGGGTTAATAGTATTCTATCTAAATGTGTCACTATTTGTACTTTCTGAATAAATTATGTCATAATGTTCATGAGAATAACAGGTGGAATTGAGTCTGGCAGAGTATTAAAATGCTCCCATTGGTGTTCATTTTTATTCAATCAGAAGATGAAATAAATAATAATATTAAATTACAGGATGTTATTAATGTAATTTACTAATTTTTCCTTGACAGATGTACTAGCATATTGTGGTTTATTCTGTACATATGTAGCATCAACAACATTTGTGAAATTGCCCTCATTTCATTAATCACACATGAAGTTAGAAGGGGATACATAATATTTCAACATATTTCTGTGCTCACAGAAAATGTGTCCCCAGTTATGTAATGATTATCAAAAGCATTTATTTGAGAATAAATGTCACAGGTAAATTACCAACATCTTTGACAATCAAGGCTTTGACGTGACAATCCAGTGGTGTGCCGTCAGGGCCAGAAAGGCCTTCTCTGCTGGCCTAACATAACCAGGGATCATGATCATCAGCATGCGACTGTGAATTGTTCCTGTTTGTGGATGACTCGGCCCTGCTGGTATCCGGCAAGGACAAGTCACAGGTGGAAAAAATCCTCAGTGCCAAACTCTGGAGCATTTGTGCCTGGCTCGCTGACAATAAGCTATCCAGACACTTAGGTAAAACGGAATCTATCCTATTTGGGTCCCAAATCCACCTTAAGAAAGTCAGTGACTTTACTATAAAAGTGGGTGACATTGTTATCACCAGGAAAGATGAGGTCACCTACCTAGGTTCCATTTTAGAGGCTAATCTTTCCTGTGATAAAATGGCAACCAAGGTAATCAAAAAGGTCAACAAACAAACAAGATTTCTCTACAGAATCTCCTCTCTGGTCAACAAAAGCACCATGAAGATTCTAGCGAGAACTCTCATTCAACCCTTTTTCGATTACGCATGCCCCTCCTCGTACCCTAGCACCTCCAAAACCCTCAAATCTAGACTCCAAACATCCCAGAACAAGCTGGTCAGATTACTTCTAGACCTCCACCCCAGATCACACCTCTCTCCTACCCACTTCTCCAAGGTGGGCTGGCTCAGGGTGGAGGACAGAGTAAAACAACTTGCACTGAGCCTAGTCTATAATATTTGCTACACCTCCCTGATACCGAAGTACTTGTCAAACTACTTCCTTAACGTAAATGACCGCCATAACCACAACACCAGAGGGAGCTCCACTAACCATGTTAAACCCAGATTCCGATCTAACAAAGGTCTTAACTCATTCTCCTTCTATGCCACATCAATATGGAATGCACTCCCAACAGGTGTAAAAGAAAGTGCATCTCTATTATCCTTCAAAACCGCACTAAAAGAACACCTCCAGGCAACTACAACCCTAGACTAACACTCTCCCCCCACCACATCCCACCTCCCCGTATTGTAAATAATCAAATGTATATACTTGTTCTTATGCTTTCTGAGCTCACTATGTTCACTGCTCGCTGTACATATCCTACGAAGTCAGACCTACACTCAATGTCCATTTCTCAGATGATATTATTGTTGATGTCTGAAGTGCTGATATCAACCAAACCTAACCCACAGCCCCAAACCCCTCCACATCCCACCCCCCGGATTGTAAATAATGTAAATAATTCAATGTATATACTCTGATGATGATTAACTTGTGTGATGACTGTATTATGCTGATAGTATATATTTATACCATGAATTGATTAACGTGGACCCCGACTTAAACAAGTTGAAAAACTTATTCGGGTGTTACCATTTAGTGCTCAATTGTACGGAATATGTACTGTACTGTGCAATCTACTAATAAAAGTCTCAATCAATCAATCAATCAATCAATCAATCAATCAATCAATCATAATTAAGGATAAAAGTAATTCATAATTTACTTTTCCTAAATATCTAAATGTATTCATATTCTCTTCATGTCATATTATGCTCTTTTCAATGCTGTTGTTTTTAGGTTAGAGTTTGTATCCAATCAGAATTCAGCTAGCTTATGTTGCCATGCTGTACCAAATCTGCCCGGGGACTTCAGAATAAACAATGCGGGCGTCTGTGCACTGTCAGTGAACGGGGACATACAGGTGATAGAAAGTTGTGATAGCCAATCAGATCACGAGTTGTTGTCAGTAAGGCCCTCTAGCTGGCCTTACGCTGTGATAGGATACTCACTTGGGAGTCCCAAGTGAGTATCCAATCACAAGTTGCGAAAACAGGAAGTGGCACAGGAGCCATAGAAAGCCACAGAAAACTCGCCTGGTACTCACAAGAAGGAGAGCAACATATTGATTAGGTGGCAGATATATATTTGAAAGGCCATTTTCAAGAAGGATACTTAAAAGAAACTACATCTTAAAATGGGGAAATGCCCGCTATTTCCACTCAAATCAACTGACTACGAGGGGCTATATGGCGTCGAATGGGTGCTAGAAATTGTGGCTTCAAATATTTTATTTCTTTATTTTTTTATGTTTATTATGTTTTTTGCAATTAAAATTTTGACAGTACCACATAAGATATGTTTTAATTGCTGATGCGGGTTTATTGATTTTTACATGCGCCAGAAAATAACCTGTTTTCTACACTGTTGGTGGTGATTCAATGCCCAGTAGTGCCTAAATGTGTTTCTGTATAGTATTTTTCCAGCAATGGTCATGTGGTGGCATCAATTATGGTATTTTGAGAGGTAATCATTGAAGTCGGACATCACTGAATGCCTAGGTGGGAAACGCACGGCCCGCCACTGTGACAATGTATATAATATACTATACCATACTATTCCAGCCTAAGTCTGTAGTGTCCAAACAAGGAAGTGTTGTGCACGTGGCATATAGTTCCGCCCCCTCTGAAGTCACGCACACTCTCACGGTAGGGGATACAAAAGATTGCTATTGCGACATCTGGTGGACACATTTAGAACAGCAGTATCTTACATTCGAAAATGTCAGCTCATTTTTCATACTTGGCAAACTCATCTCGCAGGCCGGATAAATCCTGTTTGCGGGCCCGATCCGGCCCCCGGGCTGTACGTTCTAGGCAGAACCTCTTTTTATCCGATCTCTTTTGTAACAGTACTGCTTTATTTGCTATTTAATTATTTTTTTTTCCACAGCAAACTGTTTCAAGCTTTCATAGAAAGGTTTACATGTAAATGTTAAAATGTTCACAGAAAGACATTTGATTCCACAAATCTTGTTCATCTATATACATTATTATTTTTTTTAATTGTTGAGTTGTCTGTCACAGTCTGACAATCCTAAAAGTCTAACAGCATTTCAAACTGATCAACATGTTTGAACAGACTAAGCCCAGGATCACAATTGTTGATCTTTTATGGTAATTCTGTCACACCTGGGTGAAGTCTGGTCTGGGTTTCGTCTGGTTTCATGTTTTGTCATTTCATGTTTTATTTTGAATTGCTGACTCTCCCTCTCGTTTCAGGTCACTTGCCCTTCCTCCTGTTTCACTGGTCTGACGTCTTTCCTGATTGCCTAATTGCGCCCACCTGTGTCACCCTCCCTCATGTGTATAAATGTCTCATCCTCCTTCTGTCCTGTGCCAGAGTGTTTTGTATCTTTTGTGCGAACCTCCAGCGTCCATGTCCACAGCCATTGCCATGTTCTTTGTACCCTTTTTGTCAGGTAAGATTAGTTGTTTAGAATTTCCTCCCTTGGAGCGCCTTTTGTTGTTTTTTGCACATTGTTCTCTTTGCAACCTTTTTCCCTCCGCAGCTGGAGCGTTTTGAGTTCATTGAGATTTTGTTAGTTTAGAGATTAGGTAAGATCGGCTTTTGGTAGCCTGTTAAGTTTCTCCCCTTTTTGACCCTTTCCCTTGTTGGAATAAATATTTGTTGTCAATCTCCTGCATCTGTGTCCAGAGTCCTGTTCCGGTCTTGACAAATTCAGTGCGGAAAGAGACTGCATTGCTGCTGAATATGAGCTGTGGCACCAGCAGCTTTTTAATTTATTTTGGTTTTAATTTATATTCAGACAGTGTCTTCCTCTTAATGTTCTGTCTTCTTCTTTTTCTTAGCGAATGTCTTACTTTGTCAGTGCATCCCTCTCTGGAATTAGAATTAAAGCCTAGTCAAAGAATATTTAAATCGACCCAATATCATATATAAGATATATATTACGAATTATATGTATTTCTGTTTGTTGTACATTCATCCATCTATCCATTTTCTTCCGCTTATCCGAGGTCTTTTCATTATTTCCTATGCATGCTTTCCACCATTGTGTCCCTCTTGTTCCTTTCTCACCTGATTTCATGTACTGCTTCTACTAATTAGTTTTCCTCAGCCTTCTCAAACAACACATTTTTACATAAAGCGGCTAATTTATCAAATAAATTATGCTAATACTACCAATATTTTCAGTATTTTGCTAATTTCGCCATGTTTGTATGACTGAAACACTCATAATAGGCAGCTAGCAGGTTTCACACACTGTTGTTGCCTGTTGATGTTTCATATTAGCCACATTTTTGTTGTCGTCATCACTGGAAATGAAGCTAAGAGAAATGAAAAATTAGAAAGTGTAGGATTATTATGATTTTACACCGCCGATTAAAGTAAATGTTCTTTTTCCCCCTGTTTGTCATTTGGCTTATTTGCAAAGATATTAATAAAAAAATTAAAAAAAACAATTATTTTTGCTTGATACTCTTTTTATTTTGGAAAGTAAACTTATTTTTTAAAAATTAAGACTTTTTATAGAGATTAATTTATAATTTTCTTTTATTTTTGGTCTATTTTTCATTTCTAACTTGATTCCATGCACATCTGTACTTTATTTGTTAGGGCCCTAACTTTTCTGTTAAGAATTGTACCTTTGTGGCTAATGTGTAATTTAGCGTAACTATTTTATGTAATTAATTTTATTTTAAAAGTGGTGTTATTGTCATGTATAGATACGCGTGTATTCCCTTTTGCCTTAATGCTGTACATTTATCAAAGTGTGACTTTTTACACCTAATGTGTAAAATGCAACTAATGTGTATCCTAATAAATAAACAACAAAAAAATTATTTGCAGGTTAAATGTAGTGACTTTTTAAAATCCAGTAGATGGCAGATTACCATTATGAAACACTAACATAGTGCACCTAGTGAGTGTGCCAAACACTCACTGAGGCGTCATTTAATCATTATCGTACGGCCACACAACAAGCTAGTCCATTTGTTGGCGAATCAATTCGCTGACTCAATTGCTCAAACTCTTCTTTTAATTATGATTAAAATAATAATAATCCGCCATTGGGCCAAAAAATATTGCAAGCACTTTGACAAAGAAGGCGAGTAACACTATGATGGCATCTGATGATAAATGTTTATTTAACTGTTTAGTTAATCATTTATATTCATTTTTGCATTGTTTTCTGCGTGTAAAACTTTAATTATTTTCTGTAAAATGGATTTTGTGTTCATATTTTTGGGTGTCTGGAACGGAGTAATTGAATGAGCAATTTTTACTATGGGAATCATTGATTTTGTTTTGTAGAATTAGATCTTCAAATCCCCTTTTGGAGAGGACTAATGAAAACCACTGTAAAAGATGTATTTTGTTGATATCAGCTTGTGCCCGTATCTTCTTTTTGACCACACTTTAATAAAAACAAAGACAATATAGTCTTGTGACGATGCTGACTGCGTAGGCTGTTCTTAACACTCACTACCTTCCAGGTTTTAAAGCATTTGCCCACACTTTCTTCTAAACTTATTTTGTGTCAAAAACAACTGCAATGTGCCGTGAAAAGTTCAAGTTGAGATTTCGATACATTTTACTACATTTTCCAGACTGTAGCCCCCAGACTCTGGAACGATTTTTCAGCAGTCCTTTCTTGAGCTTGACTGTGTTTACCATGAATTGATTTACGTGGACCCCGACTGAAACAAGTTGAAAAACTTATTCGGGTGTTACCATTTAATGGTCAATTGTATGGCATATGTACTGTACTGTACAATCTACTAATAAAAGGTTCAATCAATCAATGTTGATTCCTTTAAAAAAAACATAATAGGGCTTTGCTGTTTAGAAAAGCTTTTAGTTAATAGACTTTTTAACTTAAAAAAAAATGTTTTATTATAATTATCCACTTTTTAATCTCTTTTATCCTTTTTATGAAGTTGCACCTGTTGTTTTCATTTCAATTGTTGTTTTAATTCAAATATGTTTTGTACATCACTTTGTGATTTTTATCTGTAAAAAGCTCTTTATAAATAAAATTTACTCACATACTTTATGGCTAAAAGGTTAACATTGAACCCACATCAGTCTTTTATTTTTCTGTGCTGTCTTTGAATGATGAATGACAACAAAATGTCTCTCTGGCCAAAGCTGCTAAATATATAAATGAAAAGTGATATGAAAAGAAACATTTTATTATTTATGGAAAAGCAAACCACGATCCTTAAAAAAATAGGCTGAGTTAGGTGACATACACATCAGTGATATTTTTATTTTTAAGTAGCATCGTCGTTTGCACATAAAAGAAACACTCTTTCCCGTACAATGGAATTCTTGAACATTCCACAATGAGCACCAGTAAGATAAGACTTGATCTTCTTTTAATTATTTTATTTTTATTTTTATATATAATTATTATTGTTATTATTATTTATTAATTTATTGATCTATTTTTTAATATATTTTATTAATATTTTTTATTTTCCCCTCCCTCAGGGGGGGAACTCGACAGGGCGGTTGCTGGTTGTTCCATCTCCATCGTTGGGGTCCCTGCGGGTGGGGTGGGTGGTTCCCGTGGTTCCCGTGGCCCCGTGCCGCGCCGTGCTCTCTGGGAGTGGGGGGTGGGCTCGTGGGGGCCATGTTGCTGGTGGGGCGGTCTTTCCGTCCGGTTGCGGGGAATCTCTGGCCATGTGGGGTGTGGTCTCTCGCTGGCTTGAGGTCTGGCTGTCCCCTGCTTCTCTCGTGCCTTGTCCTCTGCCGGGTGCGTGTGTCTGCGGCCTGCTGCTGGCTCTTATGGGCGGCACGGTGGGCCTGGCTCTGAGGTTCCTGTCGCTGGCCGGTCTGGCTGCGTGGGGCCGGTGGTCCCCGGTTCCCTGGGCACCACACCTGCTGTTTGTGGGTTGGGCTCTTTGGGTGGCTGGGGCCGTACTCTGGCTCCCACACACACTGGGGGTCAAATATATTGTACATACAAATACACATATACTCACATACACACCGTTATTCATACATACATACATAGGTACCTACGCTCCCACATACATACACAAATACAGTACATACCTACATACTCAAAGTACGTACATCCACTCGCACATTCACTGTACAAACATACACATACTGTACAAACATACACATACACATACTGTACATATACATTCACTGTACAAACATACATATACACATTCTGTACATATACAAATATATATACATACATACACTCATGCACATAATCACGTTTCATCAAACATATATTAAAGTTGCTCTAGAGGAAACTGGGTAACACATGGCACACTGACAAAGCTTAACCTATTGTTACTATAACAATCTACAAGGTTAATATAGGTTGCTTCTCTTTCTTCTCCTCCATTTTTCTGCATTATTTTATATCTCTAGTTATCATTACGTATATGTATTGTTGCATTTGAACAACTGTATTGTTGATAATAGAGGTTAATTATTGGTATTGTTCATTATCAATAGCGCTATTTCTATTGGTATTTGTATTGCTCCATTTGTAGTGTAATAATGCTCATTGTCATTTCAGTATTATTATTTATTTCGCTCACTGCTTCTGTTGTGGAGAGTTATAAAAGGACTGTATGGTTCTATAAAGGTAGTCTCATTCGCCCCCGGGGCGTCGGTCAGGACACAATGGACAGGACAGTTCGTTTGGCATAGGGCAGTTTACTTGTTTTGTAGGCAGGTTGACAGGCATGGATTAGTTGAATGGTACAACACTGGCTAGTATTGGTGGTTGTTCGTCAGTGACGCACCCGGCACCGCAGTGCTGTACAATATTATAAGTTTTATATATATACAGGCGGCAAATGTAAATGACGTGCATTCACCGCTCTGTGCTCTGTTGTGGGTAGAACGAATGAGCGCGCCACAATGCCTTGCGCTCTTAAGGTGGACGACTCATAACAGTCTCTTAAGGTGGACGGCTCATAACAGTCTCTTAAGGTGGAGGGCTCTTAACAGTCTCTTAAGGTAGCACAGAGTTTGGGAACCTTTCTAACAGCCGCCCCCGAATGTACAGTGTACATGCGCTCCATAGAAAGGTGACAAAGTTATTAGTGTCTCAGGAAGGGGCGATGGTGGCAGTAGAGCTGTCCTCTTCCTCGCCGGGTGGCAGGGCTGGCAGGACAACCAGCCTGGCAACTGGTCTGGTGTAATCACGGTCTCTGATCCTCACGTCCACTGAACGGATGTGACCGTCGTTACTAGGGTGGACCTTAGTGACATGACCGATGGGCCACAAGGCCCGTGGAAGCTGGGGATCCACCAACATCACTACTGAGCTTTCTGCGAGGTCAGCTGGCGTAGAGTGCCATTTCTGACGAGTCTGGAGGCTTGGCAGATAATTTCTCAAGAAACTGGACCAGAAGCGATCTGCCAGCACCTGTGAATGCCTCCATCGACGGCGGCTCAGTAACTCAGTCTCTGGGTATACGATCTGGGGCAAGGACCCGTCTGGCCGCCCCATCAACAAACTATTGGGGGTCACAGGATCGAGATCTGTGATGCTGGAGGAGACGTACCCCAATGGCTTTGAGTTAAGAATCCCTTCTACTTCCAGTAGCACGGTCCGCAGCACTTCTTCTGAGACTGACTGAGTTCCCACTGTGGTGTACAAGGCGGTCTTTACGGAGAGGATTTCCCTTTCCCATGCTCCTCCAAAGTGAGGTGCTGCAGGGGGGTTGAAGTGGAAGTCAATTTTCTGCTTGGCGAGTTGCTGTTGCAGGTCTGGTGACAGGGCAGAGAAAGCCTCCCTCAGTTCTCTTTCTCCTCCTTTGAAGTTGGTCCCACAGTCGCAGAGCAGCTCGGCTGGTGTTCCTCGACGAGCGATAAATCGCCTGAGAGCCATCAAGAAGGAGTCTGCATCGATGGTGGTCAGAAGGTCTAAGTGCACACCCCTGGTGGTGAGACACTTGAAAATGATACCCCACCTCTTCTCAGTACGCCTTCCTACTTTGACTTGAAACGGCCCGAAACAGTCCATCCCCGTCGAGAAGAAGGCGGGCTTGAAGAACCGCAGGCGGGCGGGCGGTAGATCTGCCATCTTTGGAACAGAAGGTCTGGCTTTCCAACGTCGACAGTCTGTGCAGGTGTGTTGGTAACGGCGAATCGCTTCACAGCCGCGCAGGATCCGGAATGAGCGCCGCATCTCAGCAAACACCCTCTCTGACCCGGGATGGTGCAAGCGACTGTCGAAATCCTGGATGAGGAGTTTGGTAGAGGGGGGCCCAGGGTCTAACACAATAGGGTGCAGCGTTGTCTGCTCGATGTCTACAGCACGTCGTAGTCTGCCACCGACACGGATTAGTCCTTCCTCCTCATTCATCTCCGGTGACAGGGTGAGCAGTCTGCTGCCGGATGGTACGGGCTTTCCTGCTTTCAAGAGCCGCAACTCCTCTGGGAAGCTCTCGCACTGCGCTTGCTTTAATATGAGGGTCTCAGCATTGCGATAGTCTTCGGCAGTGTAGCTACCCGCCGCCCCATGTAACTCCTGCACTGTAGCTACTAGCAGCTCCTTCCAGGTATCATACTGCTTCACCTCTGCGTCTGGCGTACTAGGTGTTGTTAAGGTGAGACCGCAGAAAGTAGACTGTCGTAGCTCGGAGGCATCGCCTTCCTGTTCGACGTTGGGCTTGACAGGCCACTCAGCTGGAGGCTGAAGGAGGAAGGGGGGGCCATGGCTCCACCTGTTCGGCTTGGTCAGGTCCTGTAGAGTCTTGCCCCTAGTGATGTTGTCAGCTGGGTTCCTCGCTGAATCTATGTATCGCCAGGCGGTGGGACTCGTGAGGTCCTGTATTTTGGCCACTCTGGTACCAACAAAAATCTTGAAACGACAGGACTCTAAGTGTAGCCACGCCAGCACTGTTGTAGAGTCTGTCCACAGGATAGTCTGATCGATCTTCAGCGTGAGCTCTTTCTCTAGGAGTTTAGCCAGTTGAGCTCCTGTGACCGCTCCACACAGTTCCAGTCTGGGTATGGAGAGTAGTCGCTTGGGAGCAACTCTGGACCTGGCGAGTAGGAAGGACAGATGGACTTGACCTCAGCAGTCCAGCGTTCTCAGATACGCCACCGAGCCATAAGCCTGTTCCGATGCATCACAGAACACATGGACTTGATGGGTGACGCTTGATTCGTCCACTTCGACTGGTATATACGCTCGTGGCAAGGTGACTTGAGATAGAAATTGTAGTTCTTCCTTCCACGCTTGTAAGAGGTCTTGGGGCAGGAGGGGATCATCCCAGTCTCTGTTTTTCTCCCAGAGGCGTCTGACCAGCATCTTGGCTCGAGTGATGTATGGTAAGATAAACCTTAATGGGTCATACTCACTGGCCAAAACCCTGTAGATGTTCCGCATTGTTGGAACTCCGTACTCTATGGGTCGATGCTTGTAGCTCATGGTGTCGGTTTGACAGTGCCAGCTGAGTCCTAGAGTGGATTCAGGAGAGTCTGTTCGATCTTGTGCGAGCCAGAGCTCGAGGGTGTCGGACCTGGCTTCTTTGGGTAGGTGTCCCACGACGTTTGGCACGTTGCTAGCCCACTGGCGTAGATCAAACCCACCAGCTGCAAGGAGTCCCCGAAGTCTGTCCACCAACTCTCTGGCATCCTCAGGTTTGGGCAGACTCTGTAGGAGATTGTCAACATAGAAGGACCTCTCTATAGAGAGGCTCACATCATCTCCTGGCTGGCTATGATTGGCTACATGGAGCTGTAGAGCAAACGTGGCGCAGCATGGACTGCAGGTTGTTCCAAATGGTAGAACTCGCCACTCGAACACTGCTGGGGTTTCATCTCTGGTCAAGTCGCGCCACACAAAGCGCAAGAGGGGACGGTCTTCAGGAAGGAGACGGACTTGATGGAACATCCCTTTTAATGTCTGCGCTTAAGGCGACTGCATGTTCCCGGAAGCGCAGTAGAACTCCCAGGAGTGATGCTCCAAGGGTGGGTCCTGGCAGTAGGGAATCGTTCAGACTCTGGCCCCTGTACTGATAGGAGCAATTGAAGACAATTCTGTTCTTGTTGTTGTGACTCACCATGTGGTGAGGAATGTACCACTCTTCTCCGTCTTGGTTGACTTCTTCGGGGGTTAACTTAGTGACAGAGCCTGCATCCACCAGCTTCTGGATCTCTGCGCTGTAAGCCTTGGCACGTTCTGAGTCTTTAGCTAGCCGCCGTTCTGTGCTCCACAGACTCGGCATGACGGCTTCTTTGGAGGCATGAAGGATAGGCATGTCTCGCTTGCGCAGCAGGGGGGTGGCGTAGCGTAAGACTCCTGCTACCTCCACGCGGGTGGTCTTCTCTTCTAGCAGGGCTACTGCTGCTTGGTCTTGTCTCGACCTGGTTACAATCTTCTCACTTTTATATGGAAGGGTGTCGAGCTGCCAAAGCCTTTCGACGTGCTTGAATAGTTCTGAAGCTGGAGGGTGAACTGATGTCACTAGGCACTGTTGTGAGTGTAGGGGCTGCTGGGAGAATCTTGCTGGTCCCTGAAGAGTCCAGCCTAGCCTGGTCCGGACGGCAGCAGGCCCACCTGGCAGGCCCAGTCGGATTGGCTCGATAGCGGTGATCAGGTGTGGGTGGTCGGAGCCGATGAGTACTAGGGGTCTGGCACTGTGGAAGGGCTTAATTGGTAAACCGACCAGGTGGGCGTACCTCTTCTGGAGTCGGTCCATCGGGTATGACTGTTCGCCTAGGCCGAGGTGACCTGAGGTGAAGGCTCTGGAGACTAGGAAGCTGGTCTTTGGCTCAGCAGCAGGAGAGATGTGGAAGGATACCGCAGAGCCACGGAGGGTCTGGACCTCCTGTCTAATAGTTCTCAGGGGCAGGTCCTCAGGTGTGCCTTGTAGGCCAAGTTCTCGGGCAGCTGCTGGCAGGAGCATGGTCCTTTCGGACCCGTCATCCAAGATGGCGTAGGTGCTTATAGTGCGATTTCCGTGACGAAGAAGCACTCTGACGACCTTCAGTAAGACCCTAGTGTGGACTGAAGGACGGTCGACGTACAGAACCTCAGTGGCGGAGCTCACCAGGCAGCTCTCCTCCTTGCTTGTCGGTCTTGGTGGTCGATCATTTACGTCGTGAAGGACCTGCAGATGTTTCCCTTGGCATAGGCCACAGGGCTTCTTTAAGTCACACTGAGCGGCTTGGTGAGGCCGTGCACAGCGCCAGCACCTTTTGTTGGCCTTTATCCACTCAGTGAGAGTTTCTTTGTTTAGCTTTGTGACTTCTGTACACTGGCTGAGGAAGTGTTTATCGCTCTCGCAGAAAGGGCAATAGGGCTTAGCTCTCCCCTTCTTTCCCTCTGAGGCTCTAGTATGTCCATCATTTTCTTCAGAGTCCTTTGATCCATGGAGGACGGTAACAGGTCCCTGGCGACCCTCATACCGGGACACTTGGTTTTCCTTTTCTCTTATGAGTGTCTGTCCGTCGAAATCCTGACACCAGGATTCGTGCTGGAGCCACTGGGCTAGATCGCACAGGGTGGGAACAGTCCCGGGGTTCTTAAAGGTGGTCCGACGGAAGTCTGCCCATTGCTCTGCGGGTAGTTTGCTTAACAGTCTCACCACGTGAGATCCACAGCGAAGCTCCACTTCACCGTCAGTGCCCAACGACTTAAGTAGGCCAACCAAGGACTGAACATGGAGAGCAAACCGCCCAAAGGCTGCGGTGTCTCCACGGCGAACATCAGGTGAGTCTAGCACACTGGCTACCTTCCTGAGGGCTATCTGGTGGGGCTGGCCGAATTTCTCATTGAGGGCTGACATGGTGTCAGTGTAGGGCGTGGGGGAGTTGAGATAGGCATCTGCTACCAATTTTGCCTCTTCAAGCCTCAGATGGTCTACCAGAATCTGGTACTTGAACATTTCAGTCCCTTCTGTAGGCAGGAGATACTGTACTTGTGCGTAGTGTGGCTGGTACTGGTTCAGCAGCTGCTGTGGTGCATAGTCTGCAACGTGGGGCATAGCTCTGGTGGGAGGAGCCTGAGCCGGTGGTTGGTGTTGCAGCATTGTTGATGTAGTGGTGTGATACGCAGGTCTCTGGTGTGGGGGCTGAACAGCACGCTGGAAGTGGTGTGGCAACTGTTGCGGTGGATAGCGTGCCATGTAGGTAGGTTCCTCTGGAGAGCGTGTAGGACTGGTGTAGGTGTGAGCCATGTAGGGGGGACAAGGCTCGCTACTTAGCTGTCGGGTTTGAAGGTACTGTGGTTTATTGCCAACCTTCGCTGGTGACACTTTGCGGTGGCTAGCTGACAAGGTCTGGCTCCTTATCAGCTGTAGCTCAACCATCATCTGATCTAGTCGGTCCATGACTGGTTGACCTGGCGGACGTTCCAGGGCCGCTGTGTCTGGCCATGGTGGAGGGGGTTCAGGCCAATCCTCTTCATCCTCGGTATATACAGAATGGGGGTTGAGTTGACTGGCGGGTCGTGGTGTACCTTGCTGAAGGTTGATTACTGTGTTAGTCAGTCTTCTAATTTCGTTATGAACTTGACCTAATGCAGCCACATCCGCTTGCACGGTCAGCTGTGACTGCTGTAGTATGGCGCTTTTTCTCAGTATTTGACTGACTTCATCTCTTAGAGAGAGTTCCTGAGGTGAATGATGGATTGGGGTTGGTTCTCGGGTCAACTCCTCCCTTGTCTCTCTCTCTGCATGCTGTAGGTGGGCTAGCTGGGTGTCTGAACTGTACCTCTGCCACTCTGGTTCGTACGGGTCCTCTTCATGACAAGCAGCATCTCGCCTAAGCTGATGGGAGTAGGGAGCGGGGGTAGAGTATGGGGGTGTTGACTTGGCTGCACCCTCCTTCTCGTGAGATAACCATTCTTCTTCATGCCCGTGTCTTTGCCTGATGTTGCTGAGCTGGTAATCATCAAAGCGGGTTGGTGGGCGTGTCTGACGCCTAGGCCGTGCTCCTAATCCTTCGAAGTCCATACTGTCCAGGGGTAAATGAAGCTATCCGGCTCGAAGGACCACAATGTTGTGGAGAGTTATAAAAGGACTGTATGGTTCTATAAAGGTAGTCTCATTCGCCCCCGGGGCGTCGGTCAGGACACAATGGACGGGACAGTTCGTTTGGCATAGGGCAGTTTACTTGTTTTGTAGGCAGGTTGACAGGCATGGATTAGTTGAATGGTACAACACTGGCTAGTATTGTTGGTTGTTCGTCAGTGATGCACCCGGCACCGCAGTGCTGTACAATATTATACGTTTTATATATATACAGGCGGCAAATGTAAATGACGTGCATTCACCGCTCTGTGCTCTGTTGTGGGTAGAACGAATGAGCGCGCCACAATGCCTTGCGCTCTTAAGGTGGACGGCTCATAACAGTCTCTTAAGGTGGACAGCTCATAACAGTCTCTTAAGGTGGACAGCTCATAACAGTCTCTTAAGGTGGACGGCTCATAACAGTCTCTTAAGGTAGTACAGAGTTTGGGAACCTTTCTAACAGCTTCTTTGCTATAACTTTTACCATCATATTTGTACATAACCTAATTGCTGATGTTGCTCTATTGTTGTTGTTGTTGTTGTTGTTGTGTTTGCTGTTGTTGTTTTTGTCTCTGTCTAATCCCCCTCTTGTCCCCACAATTTCCCCCTCTGTCTTCCTTTTTTTCCTCTTTCTATCCCCTCCTGCTCCGGCCCGGCTGCATCAAATGATAATATAAATACATTTAATAAAGTCAAATACAAATAAGGCAACAAGAGAAGTATTCTACACTTCTCTTTTGTAAAGTAAATCTCAACAGCCGATATGGGCATCTACATCAACTATATGATTTGCCTGAGAAGCTGGCCAGGACAAAAAAAAAAAGATAAGACTTGATATAGAATGTAAATATACAGTAAGATGCAGAAATATAGTACTGAATCATTCTAAATAATAATCCAGTGTGCAATGCAGGACTAAAATAAACTGTTGCAGAAAACCAATTGACCAAATTTGGAGCTATTGAAATCGCCATGTAAAATCCCTGATGCTAATCAGTAGCATGTGTATGGCAAATCCAATGTAAACTAGCAACAAGCTAGATGTTTTGGAAAAGTGCAGCCTTACTTTACATTCCAGGCAGTTTGGCAGTCCGCTCTGAGTGCTATTTGGGTGCTTGTTTCCTCGGTAAGTGTTTGAGCGGCATTTAGCCTGCAACTGGATGTGATACAAAATTCAGCCGATTGATTTGACGTGAATCGATATCCGGTAGTACTGACGGAAATCAGTTGGTGCCTATAAAACAGGGCTGTTCAACTCATTTGTTTTAGGGGCCACATTTCCATAGAGCTGAGGACTATATATGTGTGTGTGTATATATATATATATATATATATATATATATATATATA